>NC_090204.1:6737500-7037500 GCF_033026475.1 Channa argus | reverse complement strand
TTCTGCATAGTAAACACTGAAGAAAAAATTATCTTATATCCTTAGTAATCATGTTTTCTTATATTATTATAATTATTATTTACTAGAACACTATGCAATGTCATATATGTCTTTATCATTATAATCTATAGTCTAGAAAGGCTGTGCCACAAAACCTCTTGGGGATGTTAATTATAAGGTATGGAAAGTGTGCGGCTAAAGGATTTTAGATCCGGCCTTCTACCCAAAGTCAACATTTGTTTCTTTTATCAGTCACTACAATCTCACATCATTAACCAGGTGTTAGCCAACCAGAATTTAAATGCTGTTTGGTCAGTTGGTCCAGATTGAAATATCCCATCAACTTCTAGATGGATTTCTATGAAATTCTGTCGATGCATCAGTGGTGTCTGAAGGATAGGTCCCATTAAACTTGCTAATTACTTGTCATCTCAATTAAATTTTTCTCCATCCTAGAAAAATTGGCACAGACATTGGTATGTTATCCCCTAGCTTTTCCTCAAGTGCCACCATGTTGTTGACATGGTGTTTGAATGAAATGTGTCGAGAGGTTGTGTCCATATTTTTTTATTTTTCTATTTAGCAGAAAGTTTGACAGTAATGCAGGTTGGCCTTTCCAAAATGTCTCTATTCCAACGTCATTTTGGGGTAGTAGTCCTGCAAAATATCTGCAATATGCTCAAAACAGGTTTATTCTCAGGTTTATTCAGTGTATAGAAGACATTGATTTAAACATCAGTTTAACTCTGGATGCCCTGTTCTTACATAAGTGATCCACTAAAATTTACATTATGAGTTTATAATGAGTTTAGGCCTGAATAACATAATAACCCATTCCTCTGTCTGTGGCTGATGACATTCCTTGCAACTGCACAAAAAATCTACAAAACCCATTTCAAGAAAAGTTGGGACTTTTTCGAAGCTGCAGTAAAACTATAAATTTTGATTTGCTCATTTGCTTTAACGGTTGTCGGACAAACGTAAAAAGAAATGATTTTCAGTGTTTTGATGACAAAGTTAACTTTATTTTATGGATAGAAACAAACTTAGAGTTTATGCTTACAGAACACAAAAAGGAAAAGGGGTTAACATAAGAATAAAAAGTTTATAAAATATTTCTTTAAATCCGAAATTAGCAGAGTCATTAACAGGTAGCAGGGGGTTATATGAGCATCCATTAAGGGTACAAACTTTGCTATCTATCTATCTATCTATCTATCTATCTATCTATAGTATATGATCTAGTTAACCACCATGACAGTTCTCCGTTATCTCAGATTCTCAGATAAGTCATTCCAGCTTTCTAATCTTCTTCTCAAGTAGGGCTGAAAAACTGACATAACTGGATAACCCATATAAAGGACTAGAACATCCAGGATTACTCATTTGATCCTGTACGTGTAAAGCAACAGGCCCTGGCCTTGACTTCATTGCTTCCTCTTTCTGTCTTGTACACCTTAACCTGCTCTCATTTTCTTCACATGCATCATAAAGCCTGTGTTTCTTCTTGTGTGCCAGTGCTGAGTAATTACTGTACAGGCTGAATGAGGTTACATTAGCACACCGACACTCTTTCTCTCTGATATTTAAATGAGGCTTTGCATAATTTTTTGCCATCACTTCAGTGGTGTTTGTGTGCATGTACTATAGGTGTTTATATGTGTGCACATGTGGCTTCTAATCTCTTAGTTAGAAAGACATTAACATCAGTTGTGTGAGAAATTAGAAGAGGGGCTGATTAATTCCTGGCAGAAAGGAATTAAAGAGCATTTCCCTGCCATCATCTTTGTAGTGGGACCAGGATTTACCTGCAGTGTGATTGAAGGTGGCTGCTCTGCGCTGCCACCTTCATTAATAATCACAAGCCTTCAGGAAGATTCATGCTGCCATGAGCCAGTCAGTTCAAAACACTTAGCCATTACACATGACACTGAGGGCTTGATGTACTGTATGATGGCTAATAGCTCTGTACTCTAGTTTTAGACATGAAAAACAATTTTTCAAAAGATGAATTAAATATGGGTGACTGCACAATTAAAACAGATTTCTTTTTATTTGTGTGATTTATATAGTTAAGAATTAATGACTCAGGAACTGCCTCTGGGACGTGTGTGTGTGTTGGTGTGTGTTCAAAAGGTGTGAAGTGTGAAAAACCAATGCTGTTGAATCCTAAACAAGAAAGAGCATTTCTGAGTGAATTGTCTTAGTTCTGTGATGTTGAAGTCACTCTCATTTAATAAACTCAGAGTAAATCTTTCATTTTTCTCTACTGCACATGTGAAATATAATAAACGTGATCAAAGGCTACTAACACTGTTCTTCTCTGTAAAGCAGGTTAATTTGCTTCCAATAAAGCAGCAGTAAAAACTAAATCACTTTATTACTTTACATTCAGGCTGAAGCGCCTTCATTTTTTTCTTGACTGTTGCTCTAAAGATGGATTCAGCAGAGAGGAATAAGCACTTTATGGCTGACTCTAATTTTCCCTGGTCAAGTGTTTGGCTGCAGGTACTAATCTGTTTCATTACATTAACTCAGATGATAAGACCACTTGGGAGATATGCAAAGAGAAACATTTAGTTGATGCAGCACTGGGTCATGATCAGCAGTTCCCAAAACTATTCCTTTGCTGGACACACAGTCATAAAACAACATAATTAAGTTGCAATTTATTTGTCTTTGTAAACTAGTTTTAAATTCAGTAGAAACCCATTATAAATTTAAACAAAGACAACAACAAAGTTGTGTTGCAACTGACTGCCTGTTGTTCACATAAATAGATACCATATGCTATATCAGGGCATATTAAACCTTTTCCTGTGTATATGTTGCAGAGAAGCCATTTGGGATTTAAAAGCTGTCAATTACTCCTATGTACAGTGATAGAGCTGAGCTGATCAAAGTTCTCCGTGATGTAGTCTGGCTTCTTTGTTCCTGTCACAGGGGATGGGGGGTGGGGTGGATGCTGGGCTACATCTGTTTCACACTGGAAGGGTTTCTTACCGCACACAGATACACAGATCAGAAGGTTACCACAAAGTGAATGCACCTGGCTGTACAGAGAGGTTCATGAACATGAGAATGTCCCACGATTTATCACAGCACACATCTGTCACAGCTGTCCATGCATGCAGGTGCATGTAAGGCTTCAAACTGTGTAAAACTGACATCATGCATTCTCCCAGCACTCTCCCAGAGAGACCTGCCAGCTTAGAGAGAGCCGATCACCGTGCCTGAGATTGATCCTGAGTTTTGCTGCTAATTATTATACTGTCTGTTAAAATCCAATTATCAGGCAGTCTGTGTAGCTTACAATATTGGGGCGGCGACAAGGGTAGGGAAGAGGAAGGGAGGATTGGGAGAGAAGAGAGAGATATAAAGATGTCTGGCTGTGAGATATGGGGAAAAAACCTCAGTGCAACACGGTTAGAAACACTTGTTTACTTTGAACATGGTCTACAGTTTTGGGATGCTTCTAGTCAACAGATAAAGGCAGAAGCTTAAAAGAATAGCTGAGTGTTTTGGGAAATAAACTTGTTCGCTTTCTGGGAGAGAGGTAGATGAGAAATTTGATACAACTCTGATGTTTGTCTATTAAATACAAGGCTAAAACCAAAATCCTTTTAGAATGCTTAACAAGTCTGAAACAGAGAGAACAGCTAGCCAAGCTCTTTTCCAAACGTAATCAAATCTAACCGCTAATTCCTCTAAAGCTCCCTAATTAACATTTTTACATGTTCTAAATATTAAATTAACAAGATATAAAAAAAATACATCCCCAATTGCAAAGAAGTTGGAAAGATGTGTAAAATGTAAATAAAAACAAAATGCAATTATTTGCACTCATCAACCTATATTTTATTTGCAATAGAACATAAACAACATATCAAATGCTAAAACAGACATGGAAAATATAAGCTCATTTTGAATTTTAAGCCAGCAACACACTCAAAAAAGTGGGAACAGGGTGATGTTTACCATCGTGTAGCATCCCGACTTCTTTTAACAACTGTCTGTAAACATCTGGGAAGTGAAGACAGCATTTGCTGGAGTTTTAGGAGAAGAATGTTGTCCATTCTTGTCTGGCGCAGGATTCTGTGCCAAATGTTTTCCTTTGGTGAAAGGTCTGGACTCTTGACTCTTCTCCTGCAAAGCCATACTGGTGTGATTGATGCAGTATGTGGTTTAGCATTGTCTTGCTGAAATAAGCAAGGTCTTCTCTGAAAAAGACATTGTCTGGATGGGAGCATATGTTGCTCTAAAACCTCTATGTACTTTTCAGCACTGATGGTGTCTTTCCAGATGTGTAAGCTGCCCATGCCATGGGCACTAATGCACCCCCTTACCATCAGAGATGGAGGCTTTTGAACCACTGATAAAAGGCTGGGTGATCCCGCTTCTCACAGGACACAATGTCCATGGTTTCCAAAAAGAAATACAATTTTTGATTCATCTGACCACAGAACAGTTTTCCATTTTGCCTCAGACCATTTTAAATGAGCTTTGGCCCAGAGAACACTGCAGCGTTTCTGGATCGTGTTCACATATTCTTCTTTAAATGATACAGCTTTAACTAACATTTGTGGATTGCACAGTGAACTGTGTTCACAGACAGTGATTTCTGGAAGTGTTTCTGAGCTCATGCAGTGATGTCCAGTAGAGAATTGTGCCTGTTTTTAATGCAGTGCTGCCTGGGGGCCAGAAGATCACTCAAATCCAGTTTTGACCTTCAGCCTTGTCCCATCTGTGCAGGCATTCCTCCAGATTCTCTGAATCTTTTGTTGATATTATATACTGTAGATGGTGGGATCGTCAAAGTCTTTACAATTTTATGTTGAGGAACATTTTTCTGAAATTGTTCCACATTTTTTAGACTCAAGATTGCTGATTGCCAATCTTTACATTCGAGAGGCTCTGCCTCTCTTAAATGCTCCTTTTATACCCAGTCATGTTACTGATCTGTTGCCAGTTAACCAAAGGGAGTTGTCCTCCATTTGTTTTTGATTTGCAGCAATTACTTTTCCAGCCTTTTGTTGCCCCTGTTCCAACTTTTTTGAGATGTGTTGCTGCCATCAAATTCAAAATGAGCCAACATTTTCCATGAAATGGTAAAATGCCTCAGTTTCTCAGGTTTTACACATTGGGACAATGTGCAAACTATTTGCCTGAATGGTTGGTACAGTATACTGTGTATGTACACTGTTTTCTCATACTTTAAAACTTTTGTTATGTTTGCCAAAATCTTTTTTAGAGTAACTAAACTACACTAAACTAAACTGTCAATGTTAGGAAGAAGCCTCTTGATATCTCCAACTCTATCTTGGATTAAAAACTAAAATGATGACAGGAAGTAATTTCAACACTGTAGCAACTCTGCAAAAAAACTATAAGCCCCTTGCTTGTTTTAAATTCATCCCTCAGGTAGCAGGCTGGCTTCCTAATAATGATATTGCAAAAACAGCCTACAACTAATAGTCAAGTACACCGCAAATGAAACTACACCCTTCTGTGTAAAATGTCAATTTGTGTTGACTGCATTATCTTGATTCATGAAGTGTGCATGTAGGTGGCCTGCTGCATGCCTAGGATTTCACTTTCACAAATACATGCCCACACACATTCACAAGCTCACAATTGATTTGTCATGCCTTGACACAGCGAGTAGCCTGGCCCTTGCAGGTAGCCTCCTAATGTTCAGCCAAAGCGGGGCAATGCCAAAGCAGACACCAGATAAATAAGTAAATAAACCTAGGGCTTAGGCAGGTCTCATCAATTGTGATTCTTCCAAATGAGTGTTTGCCTCCATATAATGTGTGAATCATAGAATCAATAAACCTATAGGGTTCCCAGTCTGTCCCCATGTCTGGCCAGGGACCTGTGCTCTGACTTAAAGCTGGATTGTGATGATTAGCACAAAAGCTGGAAATAGTCGGTCAGCACCAATTAACTTCTGCCAGCCTGTCTTATTCTCTGTCAAGCTTCCCTTTCCTCTATTGCTCCTGCCATCTTATTTTTGTAACGCTTTAGATTACAGCCCACAACAGGTAACAAGAGGTAATAAAGGGGTTTAGATATAGTCATTTTTGAGAAAAGAGGCGGCAGCACTAACTCACACCTATCATATAATATTTAAATATTTATCAATAAGTTGTTTGGAATACTAACGTTCAACTGATTTTTATTGGTTTTCAATGTTTTGAAGCAATAAAAATAAAAGTATCATTGCTATTTATTTTCTCAAAAAGTACACAGTAAGTTTGCTGTATTTACCCTGTAAGTCGCAGACTGTAATCAGAGTGTCTTTACTAGTAGTCATCAGTCTTCACATCCCCAATGGGTCCGCTCCCACCACTGTCTCACACCTTCCTCATCCTCCTTATTTACACTTTTACACTCTTGCTGTTTTGCCACTCCTAACAGGAGACTGGAAACATCTGCACACTTTCATGACTCATTAGCCATTCTAAGTGTGATTATTTAATCAGCACAGAGCACAATGAAGCTACAGTCACTAGCTCTATCCTCACTTTCTTTTCCCCCTCCCTTTCCCCCCTAGTGTGTCTTTACTTGGTGTTTTGATTGTTTGATTTCTCCCTTTTTCATTCATACACTTCAATTTTTTTTATCGCAGCGCTGTGTCTTTCTCCTTCATGCAATTTCTTTTCTCATACTCTCCATCTCCCCCTGTCAAAATCAGGTTTTTTCTATTCTATGGCCACAGTACACTCCAATTCCCATTTCTGTTCAATTTATTCAGTGTACTTTGTTGTACCTTATCTTTTCTCTGTCTCTCATCAGTTTTTAAAAACTCCTTTTCTAGCATGTTGCTCTCTACCAACTCAACTTCAATATCATTTCCTTATATAGGCAATAGAGAACATATTGTAGTTTCTGAGCTATTGTCAACATCTAATCAAGAATCTTACTGTCATTTCTCTTTCTTTTTAGTTGGTTGTCAGTCTTGCTACCTGTAAAATCCACCATCTTATTTTCAGCAATTTTCCATGTTTAGATTGAAATTAGCTCCACTCCACTTTTCCACAGTTGAAACTCCTTCAATCAATGTTTAAAATAATCAAGAAAATATCTATTGTGGAATATTAATTGTAGATTTTCAGAGCAGGTGTAGAATTATCATGTACTTTTCATTGCTGTTCTCTTGACTTTATGAACAAAACTTTTATTGTAAATTGTAATTCAAATAATTGGTATGACTTTTACTGTAGCTACATTACTATTTAAAGTTAAATTAATTTCACTTTATATTAAATACAATTATTGAGAAACTCTGTTTAAAGCACAAGAAAACTAGATGAATTAGATGAATGCCGTTGCCAGTGATATTGTAAAATGTGACTCGCCATTAATTTTTCAGGAGTGATGTGTGTGCTCTTAAGCACACATTCTTTTAGTCTTCGTTTTTGCATATTTTATACCACTGTCTTCGTTTGAATTTAGCACATAGTTGTAGTAAACAAATAATTATTTTAGGCATGGCAGCATGGTAGTGTGCTTAATGCTGCCTCCTCACAGCTAAAAGATTCCCAGTTAGATTTCTAGGCAAGTTGTGGCCTTCCTGCATGGAATTTGCATGTTCTTCCCGTGCTTGTCTGGGTTTCCTCCTTGTACTCCGATTTCCTTCCACAGTCCAAAGACATGCATGTTAGGTTAATTGGTGACTCTAAATTGCCTATAGGTATGAATGTGAATATGCATGGTTTTCTGCCTGTGGTATGTCTCTCTGTGTTGACCCTGAGATGGGGTGCAAACCTATCAAGGGTGAACCCTGCCTGTCGCCCAATGACAGCTGGGATAGGCTCCAGCACCGATGCTACCATAAACAGGATAAGCAATTACAGATCATGGATGGATTGTTGGATGATTTTAGACAGGGCTCGAGGAGTGGTCCATCACTGTGCCACTTTCTAAACAAATACTGCCATGGCATTTTGTACAGACATTTGATGACATTTGACACCTGATATTGTGTCCAGTTGTGTTTCATGATCTCCTCACTTCCTCTTGCATTTCCATGAGAGTGGCACTTTATTTAAAATGACTTAACACACCATTTTGGAGCAATAATAATAACTTGACCATCCATTGTTTGAATTTGAATTAGTTCGTGACTTTTGTTCTAACACCAACATGGCGTCACAATTTATAATTTAAAGCTACTCACATTTCCACAAGCCTTAGCTGTATTTCAGACCTAATTAGCAGGTGTTAGGATTCTTGTGTAACAGTGCATTACAAAGATTACACATCACAATATTAGTATTGTCATTGTCAGCATGTTAGCTGGCTGACTTTAGCATTTAGCTCAAAGCACCGTGTGTTTTTTTTTTTTTACTTCACAAAGAGGCTGGGAGCCACACTATAGCTATTAGCTGTCTGCCAGCTTCAGTTAATCTGAAGGTAGCAGGACACAGTGTGTGACCCATTCTATCCAATTACATTTGGACAGACTAGAACAGCCATATGGTGATTTTATTTTATCCCATTCATGTGTCTTGGACACAGATGATGTTGACCAGCTCCACTTGGAGAAAGATGCTCTGTGGGCCAAAAGCACGGCATGTGGAAACATGTTGCTCAACCTTCATAGGAATGACTTGGGTGTGAGAGGCTATGAACGGCTTTCCATTTCATCCTAATACATTAATGTTTAGTGCAAAGATCTTTCTCCACAAACATAGCAAACCACACATGAACACAACAACACTATATATCTGTTGTCATCCTTGTGACTTGATGTGTGCGTGTGTGTCTGAGTCCATCTGCCCTCCAAATGGATGTCTGTATCTCAACACATTCACTGAATGTGATGAGATGCAGAATGATTTAACTGCCCATCAAAGCAGCAGATTAACTCCACTGGGCTTTTTTGTGCATCTGTTTGTGTATGTTTGTGTGTGAACACAAAGGCCCCGGGGGGGGGCGGGGGGGGGCAAAACAATGCCTTATCCTTCCTCATCTCCTAGGCTGCCTTGCAATTTTCTGGAGAAATTACAGTAGACAATTAGATGGCTTTGAGCTCTCATCCCTCTGTTAATTAGTCTGGTCTCTCACTGTGGCAGCATGGCTTTATGAGAGAGAGGTGGAGAAATGAAATAAGGGGAAAATGTGGCGGGAAAGACTATTTGCTGTTTTTAGCTCAGGAATGACAAATTCTCATTTGATGGCTTTGTGACATACACAACAGACATGACGTGCACAGACATGCATGGATGATGCTGTGGCATTACTGACCGGCTCACAGGCCTTTGTCCCCCGCATGATTCTGCATCCCTGCACTGCTGACTATGATTTACTTACTGTAGGAGTCTCTACAGCCTGCAGTCAACAGGAAGGATTTACCGTATCCCATATTGTATGTAACTGGATCCTGCCAGGAGAAAAATGAGGTTAAAAGGGAGTTAAACAGTAAAGCAAACCGAGAAAGAGAATGGAAATGCAGACATATAGGCTGAAGATTAGTGACAGAGAAAACAAAACAATATAGAGAACAGAGAAGAGTGTGAGGTAGGAACAAAGAGGAAATGCCCAGTAGCCTTTTCAGTCACTTACGTCTCATTCTTGCACCTTTTGAAAAAAATTCATACTGGACGAAATTCTTTTCACCACAACCATAAAGAGCTTTATATGTTTGAGTCTGCGTGTGTGTGTGTGTGTGTGTGTGTTGTCAGGTGCAGTTTGTGTTGGAAGGATGTGGTACTACATACCTGGTCAGGAAAGTCGTGCAGTCTCTGACTGTTGGTAGTCTAACTGCATAAAACCTTTAAAAACAATAACTGACCATACAGTAATATAATTAGGAATTCAATATATACTATAATACCTTTAAGTGTCATGGAGTGTCATATAGCCTGTGTGTGTGCATGTGTTAATTGATACTGAATAATTGAAGAAACAACTACAAAAGAGATATTAGTAATATATCTTAAAACTGCCACGCCTGCAATAGTGTCGGTTGAGCTTCATCACCCAAGTTGACTTGGATTTGCCAGTATTTAGTTCCAGTTTCAGTTCATGTCTTCACATTATTTCATTTACATAGCATCATAACTAAAATCAAATTGTATACTTTTTTTCTGAGGCACATGCTGCTTTGCTGTAGAAAACATTTCACAATCTATGTTGATTGGCAGAAACAATTAGCTGTATATGTACACTGTTGTGTACTGTTGCTCATAAAGTTGACACATTGCAGACACATTCCTCTTTTTTACAAAGGTTAATTGTTGCGTTAATTGGGGCGGCTGTAGCTCAGTTGGTAAAGGCAGTCATCCACGGTCCACAGGGTCAGTGGTTCGATCGGCCCTGGCTATATGTCGAAGTGTCTCTGCTGAACCCCTAACAGCCCATTCCCCTCCCCAGCTGTGCAGTACCGGTCCAAGCCCAGTAGAAATTGGGGAGGTTGTGTCAGGAAGGGCATCCGTAAAAACTGTGCCAAATCAACATGTGGACAATGATCCGCTGTGGCCACTCTGAACTCACGGGATAAGCTAAAAGGACCAAACAAAAAAAAAATGTTGCTTAATTTTCACTGTTATATGTTGGGAGGACATTGATCAATAAGGTTTTAAGAAGATATAAACTTTCTATCAAAAATAAATCACATTGTCACAATAAAGGTAAAAAACATTTTATTCTAAATTTATTGGCAACAGTGTACATGATTAGTGATTAGTTGTATGAATTGAAAATAAATGGGTCAACCTTTAAGCTTCGGTTTAGAACATTTTTGGATATTCCATTCTTTCTCTGTTATATATGGTTAGACATAAGTTAGCTCTAGGTTTGTTGGTAAAAAAAGAAAATCTGAAGATGTCACTTTCACCTTTGGGACTGTGTAATAAACATTACTAATGAAGAGTAATTGACAGCTGCAGCTCCAGTATGTTTAACTGACCAGAAACTTTGGCCATTCCACACCTACATAAGTAAATGATTAGCCTGAGGTGTATTTCCCCCTGTGTGAACCCCAGAAGTATTCACCTCTATGCCTTTTTTAAATTCTTGTGTACAAGTTGTCGAAACTATTTTTTCCCTGTACCATCGTCTCAAGCCACATTTATATTCCAGGCAAAGACAAGCAAGCAGCCAAGGGGACCTCGATGTGCCCAGAACAAGTTTAACATTTGCCACCGTATAAAGTGGCTTTGCAGCCCGGCAAATGAGAAGTCTCAGATATTTGAAAATTGCCTTGCCACCCTTCCTGCACATAAAAAGCTTTCTGTCACCTCATTTTCTAGGAGATTCTCTCTCTCCTTCCCTGTCTTTCTTTCTCCATCCCTTTACCTTGCACCTTTTGCTTTCTTCCCTCAATCAGTATCTTGCTCTTTCTCTTTCTATCTCTCACTTACCACTTTTTTATTCACATGTACTGGATGAGTTCACCTTTTCTGGACACTGAGACCAAGGTAATATGTTTTACCAAAAGAAATGGGCGATAGTCTGCTTCCAGGCAGCTCCTTGCCTTCCTGTGTTGGCTTGTGAGCAGCGGCATCGTATTAAAACAGAGACCTGGGTGGTTTTCAGCTGTAAGTAATAGGTTTCTATATAGTTCTGGGCAGCCCTGCAGCTTATGCGCACTCTCTACCATCAGGGTGCTTGGCAAAGCATCCCCTACTTTATGTGTTGGAGCCTGGTCAGTCTTGAGTGGTGCATTATCCCTCAATTTTCATCCATTGAAAAAGTAAGAATTAGAGCACAAAAACATCTAAATACAAACTTTAAGTCCATCACAAGCCCTTTATAAAATCACCTAATGCACTTGATGTGAGTTTGGGTATGGACAAGCTGTGCAGTGAAACACCTCCCTATAATTGACAGCACTTTTCAGCTCCGTAGTGATAATGCTGAAACAAGCACTGTCTCCTCCTTGCTTTCATTCCCTCTTCCCTTCTTCCTCTCATCCCTCTGTCCCTCTTTGCCCAGCTCTTGATTAACTGCATCTTTTCATTTGAGCACGAGGGCTTCTCAATTATGTACAGCACTGCTTATTAATATTAATTTGCATTTGTATGGTGCCTTTCAAAATAACAATTACAAAGTGCTTTACAGAAACTAAAAAGCATTAATCATAATTTTACAAAGAAAAGTACACAATAAGAAAATAATACAAGAAGAAAAAAAGAAGCAAAAGCATATGCAACCATGTTAATGACAATGTAAAGCATTAATGGCTTGAGGTGTGTGCACTAAGGAGTTTGTATAATGTTTATGCTTAACACTTGCACATGCATCTGTGCATGTCATTGACACTTCATTCACATTCTAAGTGCACAGGTACATTTGCATTCCCATAGGTATTTTGAACAATGCATATACGATATTGCAGACTTCATTATAACACCAAGCTGTTGCAAGTTCTCCTCCCTCATAATTTGCATAATTTATCTTCAGCCAGGCAGTAAGGAAAATGTTATTGCCTCCCTAAATGTTCACTGTGTGTGTGTATGTGTCTGTGTGTCTGTGTTTATGTGTGTAAAACAGGAATGAAACTGTCTAGATTGCGCTGTGTGTGTCTAAGCCCATATGGTGGGCTCGGAATCTGATGGCAGTTTCTTCTTTTTGGGAGTCTTGCCATATTCCCTCATACTGGTCTACTGGCTCCCGTTCCTTTCCAAGTGCATACATACAGCAGCAGAACTAGCAAAGCATCAGGGGAAATTTATGGCTCCTTAAGATTCAAGTTCCCCCTTCATTTGCTAAGGCTTCGAATTCGAGTAAGGCAGAAAGACTTTTAGGTTTTAACACAGAGTTAAAGCCAAAGTCTTTTCACTTTGCTTTACCTCCTGCTTTCCCTCTCTTCATTTCTCATTTCTCTTCTACTCTCTCTTTTTGGATGCTGAAGTAGTTTTAGTTTTTATCTGTGACTCATCTAAATTGTTTTCTCCGGAGCAAGTTTACAGAATTTTAGCTTTTTTTATTTTAATCTGTGGTGTCCTGCTGTTCTGTTTTTCATCCTTACAAACAAAGACAGCAACCCCGAGGACAGTGCATGCTATAAAGCAGGTGTAAATGCGTAACCATCCCAGTTTGTGCAGACAATGTGAGGTGCTAAAGCCACTTATATATGACATAGTGTGACAGCTTGGATGCTAAAATCTTGGTAATACCCTCTTTTGTTGCAACAAGGGTAGCCTTATTATTTTTTTTTCTGTTTGGGGTTTATACACAGACAGTGCTAGGGCTAACTCTCCCTGTGAAGCCAGCACTGTTCTGTGTAGTGCATGTGTGTGTGCCTGTGTGCTGCAGGAACAGTAACAGTGTGTGGTGATGGAGTGACAGACAGGCAGCCTGAGTGATTAATGAGCCCTCTTAAAAATGCACCATGGTGAGGGAGGAGTGACAGGACAATTTGTGAGAAGCAAAGAAAAGAAAAGAAAATGGAGAACAAACATAAAAATTGTGAGTCATGGATACAGATGGTGGTGGACAGATTGGCAGCTAAATTTATCCGAATATGGATTGGCAGAAAAAGGCTAGAAGGTGAGACTTAGATGGAACGACAGATGGGTTGGACTTTCTCCATGAAAGGCTGAGGTTAGCCCTGCAAAGGTTGACTGAGACAGAAAACAAAACGCTTGGCTCTATATTTGCCTACACAGAGTGCCTGTCTTTATCTGCCTGTCTGTCTGTAACTGTCTAGCTATCTGTCCTCTAGCCTGTCTGTCACATCACAGTGTCTGTGACAGGCTGGATAGGAAACAGTGAACTCACTTGACATGTTAAGACCATCCTGGATTTCTTTGCCTGGTATTACACACACAACAATGGTGCAGACTTTCAGTTGGGGGTCATTCATCTAAAGTTTGGTGGAGTTAATTTGTAGAGTAGCACAATTGTTGTAATACATACCTCTTAAATAAAGACACTCTCGTCCATTACTGTATACAGTGAATGGGAAAATTATTCCTGTATCCTCCAACATCTTGTAACTGTGTGTTATTAGACTCTGGTGAAATTAGAGTCTGTGTCAGGTCTGACTCAAGTGTGCTGATGTTTTATAAGGACACTCACAGCATGTTAACACATAGAATACACACACACACACAAAACTGTCTTCTTGTGTTAGCTGCTTGAGGACTATGGTGGGGATATACAGTGGACAGGTAATCTTGCATTACAATGAGAAAGAGGGGAAGAAGGGCACATAACTGAACTGGCAACACAGAGGTCAATGATTTGAACCTCTGCTGTAGAAGAAGAGGCAAAAAGAGTACAGATAAATAGGGCATGCTAAGAAAAAACAAGAAAGGTTGTTCTACTGTTGCTTTTTTAACTCAATGTAGACCTTTTAGTTATAGACACAAAGTCCCGTAAATATCAAATTTAAGAAGATGCAAATGAAGGACAGGGCACAAAAGGAAAGACGCAATCAAAGGCAGACTAAGTGTGCTAGAGAGATAATGTGTGGTAAAAATGAAAGCAGGAAACATAATAGCATGGATACGGTAAACAAAAATGCTGATCCTGAGAGCACAGAAGAGTAGCAGCTATTGATTTAACACAGTATTTCAGGTTGTAGTGTACTTTGGATAAGGATAAGGTTGTGGACTGTATACCCACTAATCAGAAGCCACAGCAGCAGCAAGAATACAATTAGCTGTATGTAGTTTCATAAATTGCCAGCATTATTACATGGTGCTTTATGAAGGTTCCAGCATGACAACCAAATTCATTTTTAGTAAACTAGATTTTACTTTCTAGCGTGATGCCTAATCTGTCCAGCATCTCTCAACTAATTAGGGTTCCCCCCTGTGAATTTGATAGTGTGAATCATTTGTCAGAGAGCCCCAGTTCTGTTTCCAACTACTCATGCTTATTCCCTTTTGTCACTCTCCACCAAGCAACATATCTTTAGCAAATCTTACTATATAGTTGCAAATTAAGCAAAGTACCTGACATGTACTGGATGCACTTAAAAACAGCCAAAAGTAGGTTCTACTTGGGGCTGCTCGATTACTGAATCTGTTTTTCTACTGTCAAAGACGATAGTAATTTATATACATTTTAGACCTTTGCTATAATTCCTCTTACTGTAGTCCTGCTCTAATAGGATTAGGACATTTGCAATGTTATGCGATTTTAGCCTATCACAAATACTGTGAATCTACACCAGACACAAACTATTGAATCGCCTTCCAGTCAGCCATGGCAGAGCAAACGTATTTGGTGTGAGGTCAGTGTTTTTGTTTTTGCCTTGAGCTTTGGCTTTCAGACTCAAACACAGCGATTAGCACTGCTGTAAGTGACATAGGCTCTCTGTATCCAGCATCTCCACTACTAACCCTTAACTCCCAACCTCCCCCCAGCTCTTCCTTTTCGGACCACCAGGTCCACAGGGATGCCATAATTATTAGTTTCACTCAGGCCACATAGCAGAAGCTGACCTACCTTATATGGTTTCTTTCCTGGCTTTTGTAACCAACACATAAGGTGGTAGTTTAATATACATGTAATTCAGCTGTGGTCTTCTCTTTTTCCATCTCTTGTTTGCTTGTTTAGTCTTGGCTGCTTAAGCACCCAGAATGCAAGGCAGATAGAACTGAAAGGTTGTGAACATTTTTGGTAAAGAAACCTTTTCTCAAGCTGTACACTGAAATAGTTACCTCTCATTGTATGCTTTATGCTCCACATCAAAACACCTCACTTCTCTGGTGAGGTGTGAAAAATAGGTTTGTGTGTCTATAAGATTAAAAATTCCCCAGCATAACAAACATTGTTGTTCTATGCAGACATACATTGAACAAATCCAGTCAGCCTAGCTTTCAAATAGATATATGTGTTTTTTTGTGTTTAATTTGACAGCATTGATGCCAAGGTCTGTTTACATGAACAGAAGAGGGAAAGCCAAGGTCCATCATGTTAGATCTGGCTCTAGTGTTTTTAGCTGTTTCTTTTTATCTGTTTCTTTAAATGCATCAGTATCTTTCCCTGTTGTGCAATGATTTGGTTTCACCAGAACAAACCTCTTGATTTTGTGAAGATATCTGAGCTGGTATTCTCTGTTACTCCCACACCACATATTGAGAAAGATGTTTTTATTTACAAGGTATACTGTGTACATCGTGGCATTTTTCGACCACATTTTGTATGTGACACATTCATGGCTAGAGCTCCAAAGTATATTATTTACAATGACCCACTTAAATCAATAGCATTTCAAATTTTTTATCACCTTTAATAATTTTGCTACTGTATCTATGGCTAAAATTTTCACATTATTGGCTTAGTGTCGATTTCGAAACAGGTGGTTTTGGACAGTACAAGTTCTAAATGAACATCTGCAGCTATGAAACACCCTGGGAAAGTTGCCATCTCAACACATTCAACCTGGTTCTTCTCCTGTTTAGCCCTTAATGCATGCTGGGATAGGTTTAAACACCCTGTGACTGTGATTTAAGATAAAATGTGTAAACTGTTGAATTAAGCCCTTCACATTTTATTAGGGAAGATACTTCTCTGTCAAGTGACAGTTGTAAAGACTGAACATGATGGCCACATTAAGTCAACTATACTTGTACAGTCCTTAAAAACCTATTAATGACTTAATGAGTCTTAAAGGGCTTCAGAGGACTTCATTAAGAAAAAGTAAATAAAAGTGAAGAATGAGCTGGCAACCCTCAATCCTAAGGCTCTTGCCTAGAAAAGGGGAAAAAAAATCTGACGAAAAGAATTTTCAGTCAGTGACTCATGCAAGCACACAGTGTGAATTAGATGAACCTCACAAGGGCAATGTGTAGATTTCAGTTTTTCTTTGTGTACTCACACTCCCCATCCTCTCTCTTCATCTCTGTCTCCAGGTGCAGCAGGATGCAGGGCCGACTGCCTGTGTGTGGACTGCAGCACCTGCTGGCCCTCCTTCTGCTTCAGACTGCGGGCTGTGGTGAGTCCTCATTAAACTGTAGACAGTCCCCATTAGCTGACCCACAGTGTTTACTCTACATAAATCCAGATAATACAACTGAATCCAATCATTCACCAGTATGTCTTCTCTTCAGGGTAAGTTTCAAATGCATGATTCTACTGTGTGCAGCTGTTCTTGCCACAAGTCTTGAGTCATAGTTATGATTAACACCATTTAATATAACTGTAACTGTATTTTTATTAGTTTTCCTAGTAACAAGTAGTGTAAAAGTTGCAAATACAATTTTAGCAATAATATTACGGCTACTCCCTCCCTTCCAAAATAAACAGTTACATTACTTTTGTTTTCACCACATGAAAGATTGACCTGAAATCTGAAATTAAATTTTCGTAATAATCACACTTGCAGACATCACTATCTGCAGCACTATAAGTTGATGTACAAGATAGAACTGTACAGAACAGTAGATTCAGCGGCTGGAAATATTCCTATTACTTTGATTTTCTAGGGACAAACGGTGATAAGAACATCAGAACATGCATAGACTGATTCTGAGCACCCAAGGGGGGAGATATGTGGTGAGGATAAAAAAATAGGCTGTAGGCTGCAGTTTCCTGTCACACCTAAGTGTGTTCTCACCATTTAGGTGTTTATAAAAACATGTTTTACCCTCATTTGAAGTTTGTGCTCATATGCGCTTGTAGAAACCAGCACTCCAATGGTTTTCTGACCTTGACTTTCACTTGTCCTGTCTATGTATTTTCTTGCACTGTGCATAGGAAGAGTGACAAACGTTATTCCCTAGGTCTACTCAAAGGGCTTGACATTAATTTTTTTGCTCATTAGCCACTGTGGCTTGTAGTTTTCTAAAGTTACTAGCCACTAAGCATATTCCCCGGCCTCAATTTTGGGCTACCTTCAAACTAGATAAAGATTATTGGGATAGAAAACACAACTGCAAAAGATACCCTCATCAATCCTACTATCAGTGCAGTACAATATTATTGGTTGGTGGACATCACTATCCCTAAACTACTTGCACACCCTGCAGGATAGACTTTGTGATAAAACGCAGATTACCTACACTTGGCTTGTCCGCAGTTGACAGAAGCAGATACTGCATAGTGCTTCTTTAATGTAAACACCACGCACAAAGGAATACTTCAAAGTTACAAGAAGAGAGGAAATGTCCACTCCATCTACTATCCTGAGTTTGAGGTACAGATAAATATTCATCAGTTGTTTTGTCTGCTGATTAGCATCTGTCACACAGCAGTTGGCTTTACTACAATACGTCTATAATTTAATGATTGTGACAGGTCTACCTCCAAGTTTTGTTTTATGCACCACCAAATATCCTCTATTTCACATCTCCAACATGTTCTCCACAGGGACGCCTTGTTTACAGTGTTGTGTGTTGCCAATTCAAGGCTTCACAACGAACCAATGAGCAAACAGTATGTGCAGATAGTGCTGAAATCCACAAGAATTTGGTGGGTTGGTGGGTGTTAATGTCAAGCCATGTTTATTCAGATACAGAAGTGTAAAGTGAGCTCTTGGTGTTTCTGCACCGTAGAATCGTATTGGTTCTTAAATATCATAACTCTCTTGGCACTTTGGGGATTTCATCAAAAAGAACAAACTGTGGTAGTGCCAGTGTACAGCGTGATTATACATCATCCACAGCATTTACCTCAAAGACTCCTAAACATGACCACAAATGCTTTTACACGGAACGCTACATCTCAATGGTTGGAAATTAGCATTCTACCTGTGGAAGACATTGGTTGTCTCTGGTTCATTAATCCTGTGCATCCTGACCTTATTTTCTTCTGTCTTGGCATTTTATCAGCGGTTTGTTTTTTATTTTTGAAATGACTTACAGTGAAAATGCTGCTATAGGCTTACCAGTATAGAGATGTGATGTAATATTACAACAGGAGATGTGTATTAAAAAAAAGCATTTAATATTACATCCTAAACTGTCTCAACCACTTATCGATGTGACCACTACCATCCAACATCTGTGGTTTCTGCCAACAACCCACATGAAGGAAGTAAAGCTGATGCCTATTGCAACATGTAAATTGTGTGAGTAATAGTACAGTAATTCTGACTGTGACAAACCACTTTTAACACTTTTAATAGTCAAAAGCAGCTCCAACAAGCAACTAATGAAGCTTGTGGCTGCATATGTGATGGAGTAAATGTTGCCCATTTCCACTACTAATGCTCCACTTGTATTTCAGACCCTAATCTTTTGGAAAAATAATTTAAGGGGTAATGCAATGAGTTACTTTTGACAAGGTGTAATAAATAAAGTAATAATATTTACAATAAAAACAATTATTATTGTTATTATTGTTATTATTATTACTATCATTATCATTATTATATCGGTTTTTCTGCCTCCTTCGGCCAAAGGCACTATATTTTTCAACTTGTCTGTCTCGTTTCTAGGACTGTGATGTGTTTAGCCTCTTTCACACATGCACTGGAATCCTGACATTTTCGGGACTTTGTCGTAAAGCAGTGGATGTAAGAACGAGAATGAGTGAGACGCTGCTGAGATTATCTGGACCCCCAGTACAAAGTACATATTATGTGCGTGAGCCAATGCATGGAGCATGCTGCTCTGTCCAAGGATGATTTAAAGTGTGGGAGTTTTATTTTTATATTTGACTATGTTTCATATGTCAAAGAGGCCTTGGAAACACCTTGAGGGAATGTTTTTAAAAATGTCTACATGTAATATCACTTAAGTAATTCTGCCTTCTCAATCAACATACCCAATTATTTTATTTATTTTTTAATATTTTGTGGAAAAGTAAGATTGGCTATCTGGAAAGTAAAACACCTTAGCTACCTGCCCAAAGGGCATGTGATCTAAAGAGCCTAATGTCAAGTCCTGATGTGTGACCAAGGTAATGGAGCAGTGTGAAAGCAACCAATCAAAAACAAATAAAATACATCACTGTACACTCTCACATTTGAGAACCAGGAGCCATCAACTGGAGCAGAAATTATTTTTAAACCATTATTCAGTTATCAGAAGACAGAATATTTGAATGATTCAAGAAGGATTATTGATCATTTCAGGAGTGTCTAACATGTGTTCTTAGGTGCTGATATCATAACCAAATGTGCAAAACAAACACAAATACATGATTTACTGAGCACCAGGGTTGTCTTATGTCCAAGAGTGAATGAACAAAATCTGCGATTCTTAGCTCACAGTTGTAGTCTGAGGTGTTAGGGAAGAGCAAGCAACACAACCATTCACATCCCTAAGTGTACAAGGGTACAAGAAGAGTTTAGAGAGGGCAAAGAAGAATCTGCAAAGTGCTATGTAGGACAGACTGCACACCAACTCAGTGCCTCCCTTGGTGGCCTCCCTGAACGTCTGCTACTCTCTGTACAAAAAAATAAAATCAACAAACCTGGCACCGGGGCCTTACTGTGACACAGAAATCAGATTTGACGGTGGAGAGATGATGAAAATGCAGCCAACTCCTCTGTCGTTCTGTGTGTGTGTGTGAGTGTGTGTGTGTGTGTGTGTGTGTATGTGTGTGTGTGCGCATGTGTGTTTTTGTGTGTGTGTGTAAACCCTCAGGTTACATCTGCCTGGTAGTTTATGAAGCCAACTTTCAGAACAGCAGGCACTATATTTCCATCCCCAAACATATAGAAACAGCATCTCAGGCACTCAAATGTGCCTTTCACCGTGTATATGTCATGCAAATACAATCCCTTCCTCTGCTTAGGATGAGTTTAGTTTTTAGGGCATAAATGTCTACTGTTCTTGCTTTCTTTCTCCCTTCACACTTTTTGTGCTTTCGGATGAGTGACTCCGGAAATAGTCAATAGGGGGTAAAGAACTAGAGGGAGAGTTGGCGCTAATGCTCACCCTGTGACACTTGATAGCGTATACGTTGTGTATAAGATTGAAAAATAGGAAGAGAGATTGGAAATAGGGAGAGAGACGAGGCAAGATTAGGCTTGAGCTGTTTGAACAAGTAGGTTTGTGTTAATAATTGTGTGAGCATGCCTGCACTTTTGTACAAGCAATGTGTTTTTGAATTTGAAATATTAGCTGTGTGCCACACGAGATAAATGTATCATTATGCTTCAGGAGGTGCCGAATTACTCACGGCAGCAGCCGCTGGGTAGTTCCTGTAAAGCCTGACGTGGCCTGGTAGGAGTCAGCTCTGACAGCGAGAAAGCAAAAGAGAAGTCTGAGGGTTAAAATTCGTCACCAAAAGAGGCACCTGAGGAGACAAGAGAACTCAAGAGAAATGTTTGAAGGATGATTATGCTGATCGGGTAATATTACAACTGACTGTAATATACTGTAGCTGTACAGTTAATGAGACGATGGGGAATAGAAGAAGAACAAGGACAGGGTGTAAGAGGTGTAAGATCAGTGTTTCTAATAGCTCCTTTGTTGCTGCTTCTTGTTTACTTTCTAGTTGGACTGTGGATGACTGTGTGGAAAAATGACTGGTCCTAAACATTACTGAAACATGAGAAGCTGCTCATTAGTGCAACAGATAAAGCAGCTTAATCAGCTGAGGAAATGATTGTTTGGGGCAGTGGAGAAAAAGCTTTATCAGTGTCAGCTATAAGATATATACTTGATGCCATTAACTGCAATGACGCTGTGGTAATGGTAATAAGTGCATCTATGTCTTTAATGTTACTGTTCTTAAGGTCCGGTTTTCATTGTGAAATAAATAGAGAGATGGGGAAAGACAGAACAATAGACAGTGGGATGATGAAATTTGGCACATGTAACGCTCAATTGTCAACAGGGATAATAGGAGGAGGAGATGAGTAAGAGTGGAGTCAGGGAGAAAGGAAACAAGGTCAAGAAAGAGACAGATGAGAAAATACAGGAATGAATGGAAAGAAGAAATAGAAAACATCAGGGAGATGAGTAGAGGGGGAGTACAACAAAGGAGGAAGAAGGTGGGGGTTGGAAAGACATTTTTGGGGACAAGATCTCAAGCGAGACAATGTCAGCATCGAGACATAATTTCCAAACCCTGCATGGTCTCCGTCTGGCAGACATGCTGTGCTTATACAGGCAACATGAATGTGTGTACGCACAAAAACATGGACACCCACTCACGGGAAAAGTAATTGCTATTACTTTGTTTGTAACTTTGTGTCCTTATTTTTTGTCTTACTTTGTGTGTCTGCATACAGCGTTTGAGCATTTGATAAAACACGGCTAAAAAAAGAGTAAACCAGTCCACCCTCATTAGATTTACGTTAGACAGTATATACCCTCAGATCTGTTCTTTTTAGAGGCCACCCCCAAAGCACATAGTTAAGAGTGTGTGTGCGTGTGTGTGTGTGTGTGTGTGTGTGTGCGTGCGTGTGTCTGTGTGTATTTCGTCAAGATCAGAAATTCCTACCTAACTTGTCCATTTGTGGTGCCACTGTTGCCATGGTTATCATTTTTTGGGGCTGGGTTCGGGCAGTCTCAGCCTCAGTGTCTTTTATCTCTTTCTTCCTAAATAATAACATATTAGTGTTTAAGACACCCCACATGTCTTTTCATGTTATTATCTCCCCATCCCTTGTTTTCTCCATTTGTCTTTCGTGTCATCCAAGGTCTAGTTAAAAGGATGCATTTCACTCCATCCCACTACAAAACAATAAAGACAGTGAACAGTTTTGTCAGACTAGCCGCTCACACACATACAAACCGTACTTGTCGCCACTGTCCTTGAGATGTTTTATTCATATCAGAAGATAAAAAGAATTTAACTTCTTCCCACACATTTCTCAAAAATTTCCCTTTACTTATTTAAAGTTTTTGCGTGTTTAGACTAGTTTCACAGGCATTTACTGTTTTTCATCTTTGCTTTTTAATATCATTTGTAGATAATAAAATGAAGTTAGACATATGTACAATAAATGTACATTTACAGTAAGGTTGCTGAAAGGCAGTAGTTGAAAGTAAGTAATTTACAGTACAGTACTTACTGTAAGCAGGGCTGTGGAGCTTTTTTCATTAAAGTACTTCAGCTTTTCTTTATATTGGAATTCTTGCACATTTTAGAGAGAAACATTTTACTCTCCTATAATTCATTGAGAACTATTATATGTCATCTGCAACGATACTTTGCATGTGTTAATTCATCAATAATAACAATAATGTTATAGTGTACCACTGAAAGTTAAATCTTTAATTTACTTATTTAAGTACTTTTTTCGCAACTGCAGAAAAGTGTTATAATGGAGGCAGTGTTAAGTTGTTACAGTACAACGATGGATGGAAAGATATTAAAGATGGAGAAGCTTGACCACAAAGTTCCTTTGAACTTCTTGCATTGTTCTTAATCATGTCCTCAATCACATCCATCATGCTCCACATTTAATCTAACTCTAAAAAGATCGACTCAACATTCTTTGAGTTGATCCCGCTGCAGTCTAGTTTCTTTGTGTTGTATCAGCTGTCATTTCTTAACACAGTGATCAACTAACAGCAGCATGCCTCTGTCAGACAGCTCATCTGCCGTGATTTATGACCTACACACATTTCTGCTCAAAAACAAACACTTACTCAAACAAATAATCAGCTGACACACAGGCAGGAGTGGAGAAGCGACAACAGAAGAGGTTGCACTTGATCAGTCCCAGTGGCTCTTGACTGGCAGGCTCACAGGTTTGATGTGGGCAAATTGAAGACAACGGGACCTTTATCATTGGAAAAGCCACTGCATGCACCTCACAAAGAAAGAGAGACAGAATGAATAAGAAAGAGAGGGCGAGAACAAGGAATGATGTTTGCAATTGTGTTTCTATTACAGTGAAAATGCCATTACCGCCCACCCTGTGTCTGTGTGCGGCTCTGTGCCAGCTACGTAATGGCTCTCTGACTGCGTTTAACAATTCGAGAACACCTCTAAAGGGAAGACAGATGGACCAATGCAGATGATCAACAAGATGCCACTGTGCACCAGCACAAAGAAAATAAGAAAATCTCAGCTCTATCTGCAAGCCGTTGAAAGTGAAGCTTCTAGGAGAAGGTGGGGGATTTCTCGGTTCAGCCCCTGCCTTTCTCAACACAGACAAAGACAATAAAGCAGGACGAGGTCAAAGAAAGAGTGCTCGTTAACATTTAACAAAACCTGAATCACTGGCTTGGACTTCAATCCAATGTTTGCCCATGGAGGAGTTTTTTCTGAGCACATATGCTCTTTTTCAGCACCTTTCTTTTGCTTTGTATTGATATTGCTTCAACATTTGCTCTCGCTTTTTCACCCAACAGTCAGGTGAGCCTTGCTTAGAAAGAAGTGACAAAGAGCAATATGAAACCCAGATAGATATCTAAACAAAAGGCAGTCATGTAGGGGTTATGCACATGGTAACATTTCCATCTAAATGCAGATTTGATATAGCACTGGCATTTGGGGGGGGGTCCTTGCTCGTTTACATTCATTACCGTGACAGAAGAGGGTTTGTTTTTTTCACCTGGTCTCCTTCACAATGTAATGTGGACTTTTCAAGGAGGGAATCCACCATTGATTCAATTTGATTTGGTTGTACAAATTGCAGCACCAGTTGGGAAACAAAGATAAACATTTCTTTCAAATAAAGTGGACAGAAAGAGGGAGAATCTGAATGAGACGGTGATTGTAAAGCCGGGCTGGCCTGATTTGCAGCATTCTCTTTCTAGTGGCAACATAATGTACGGAAGTGTAATGTTACCCAAATGGTGCTTATCCAGGTGGGACCTGGCTAGGAATTGGCAGATTAAACATTATTATTGCCATTTACCCGAAGAATAAACTTGCCAGTTTTATTTTATTTTATTTTTAAAAAAATTTTTTAGTCTTAACAAGCTCTCGGCAAGGTGGTTGAAAGTGCTGTTTGATTGTTTTCTGGGACAGCACAAGTGTCTATGTGTGCCTATTTGTATGTGTTTTGGCGAGGTAAGGGCACATGTGTGAGTGTGGGGTAAACAAAGATGAGTGCCACATCCTCTAGAGGGATAAAGCAAAGAGAGTGACAGCAGGGAGTGCAATCTGATAGCCTCTTGTGAAAGATGTGTTCTCTGAGTTTATTTGTGTTTGTGTGTGTGACAGTTTCCTTCTTTTGAGAATATACACACACACAGCAAGGTTCAGACCAATGGGACGGATGCAGGTCCATCAAAATCAAAATGTTCCATGCAAATCATGTTCCACTCTCTAATTTTGTGTTTGTGTGTGTGTGTGTGTGTGTGTGTGTGTGTGTGTGTGTGTGTGTGTTCAAACACACACCAGTTAAAACAGTATATCTCTACTTTTTCCATTAAATCTCATGTTGACTCATGTTTATGGGTTTTCACTTACTGTTTTGACCCACAATCTTGCACTGTATCATTGTGGAGTCAATTGTGCTTGTTTGTCATTTCCATGGTGTCTGTGTTCCCTCTGTGAGAAAAGCACATTGCTGCTACTATCGAGTTAAGCAAGTTCTGAATTGAATCAATTTTCCTTCACACCTACACTTATCCCATCACAGAGCATATTACTATGCTGGCCATGGGGATCTTAAACTGTATTGGGAGAGGCCAGTTTGTGGTGGAAAATTATGTGAAACTCCAAAATATAATTTTAATCTGCAGTTCTCTCATGTCTGTAGAATAATTGTAAAGCTTCAGCCAGGAGCTGGTGCGATTAGTTTACCATAAAGTCTGAAAAACTCACAGTGTACCAAAATGAGCATCACAACACTAATAAAATTCACAAGCACATATTTTGTCTGTTAAAGTTGTGCTGGTAGACAGGCTGTGTCTGTGAGATTCTGTGTCGGCTAGCTTTGTCTCCCATTCTTATTATTCAGTTACTCCAGGATAAACACCTGATTTCACAGCAGTTCTCTAAAATAAATTGTGATGTACATTACAATTAACATTAAAATGCAATGTCATGTAGAATTCTAGGGGAAACTGTTTATTTAATTATTGTGATCATGACATTACAAATTCCTGGAGGGATGAGATTTTCTTATTATTTCAACTATGCTATTTCTAATTCTAAGCTAAGCTGCTTAGGTTGACAGTGGTGTTAGTCTTTTCACGTTGCTCAGTAAGAGTCTGCATGTTCAATTCTCACAATGTAGAACGTTAAAACTATCAATCTTCTCATTTGTATTTCCAACAGAAAGGGAAAAAGCTAAATCTCCTAATCATCCAAAACAGTGACCTTTATGAGAGTAGTCTCTGTCAGTAAGCCACACGGCTTCTCCTGTTATCCTGCCTATGAAGGCCTCATGCATTTTGTTTCACAGGTCACCTCACTTGACAGGTTGAACTCCTCTCAAGTGCAAAATGAGAGGCTGTTTTAGAGCACAAATGCCACTTGATGCTGCCACACAGAGGAACATAGATCAGTCGGTGAGGGAGTTAGACAAGTAGTGCTTGTCTAAGACGATGTCACTGGGAAAAGCAGAGAAGAGGGTATTTATGTGTGTTTATGTGTCTGCAGGGAGGGGAAAATGTGATGGGAGGGCTGATGTTAAGTTATCAGGGAAGAGGCACTCAGCCTTTTAGCTTGAGCAACTGCAGCAACATAACGGCTGCAGGAATGAGCAATGACAGCTATTTACGCAACTGCTATTTGTGTGTGCTCAAAGGCGTATTAACCATCTAGTATGAAATGAAAGTAGTGGCTTCAAAGCTGCATGCGTGTGCATAGGTGTGTGCTCATGTGTGTGCATGAGAGATGAAACATTTTGGATTGGATATACACACACACACACACACACACACAGTCCATATACACCCTGTTTTTAATGACAATCAAAGATGAAGCAATGACTGTAATTTACACTTGAATCTAAATCATACATTGGCTGCTGCAATAATCAAATCCTGAAAATAAGGTTAACACACAGTAAGTGGGCTAAAGATAAAAATAAGATTTCTAGATGGAAAATATGTGGATGAGAGCAAGAACTGATTTGAAATGTTTCATCTGAAAGCTGGCAGGTGGTCCTCCTGGGGCGGAGGCGGGAACAGAGAATGGCAGGAGATGGGGAAAAAAATGACAGAGCTGAGAGAAGGACGGAGAGGTTGAGCAACTCGCACAGTGGTATGCCTGTGACTGCTGGAAAAATATTGTTCCACCAATCTGCCATTTAATTACAAACAGGAGGTATCCACCCCTGTAACGTGTAGAGCTTTAACATGCATCTGATCAAACGGTTGTGGAGCAGGACACACAGAAATAGAGAGTGTGGTGGAAACTGACACTAATGAAAAGAAATCAATAGGCTCATTTTCTCCACTGTTCAGCCACGCTGTCTTTTCCACGACCTAGGCAATACTTTTTTCTGCTCTTTTATGATTTTTTTTTTTTTTTTTTTTTTAATGCTCTACTCTCTATGTTGTCATTCCTGGTTCAATCAATTTTTGGCACCTTGACATTAGATTTCCTCCAGCACTAACATAATAGCTGAGATTCACAGTGGTGAGGCTAAAAAGTGGTTAGTTGATTGAAAATGCATCCACTGATGTTAGACATTGGGGAACATTAAATTAGATATAGTAACTTGTTTTGCTGGTGTTCTTACTAAAAATAAAAAAGCAATTAGTGACTGATATGGGAGCTAGAAAACAGTCAGACAGTGTTTAAGGATTTACATATAAATCTTGTTAACACATGGTGAACCCTGGATAAACATATAAACCACAGAGCTGATAACCTGTATTGTTTTAAAAGTGACTGCAATTCACATTTCCCTCTTCAGTTTAAACGAGCCACCTCTGTCTTTTCAGGCAAGGTGACAGAGGATTAGAGTATAATAATAATCATTTTTTGTGAATGCCCCACACTCTAAATTTGCCATAATAATACCCTTTGTCTCTGTCATAGCCTGTTTTTATGAAACTAGTATTTCTCTCTTTGTTGTGGTGGTGCTTGAAGCTCCAAAGACTTGGATGATATTGATTGCATAATACATGTCCAAGTTAGATGTATGGCATATACTGGATACTGAAGATATCTTCCTTCCACAGTGTAGCCCTGCCTCCACCGTCCAGGTAACACTATAATGGTGATGGTTTGTGCGATCAATGACCAATAATCAGAGCGCTCCTGTTCTTTCTCTTTTACGCTGTGGCTTGAAGGGTCTGATGGAACAAAAGATCCTGGAAAGAAAGCACATTTTTTCCCTCAACAAGCAATTAACTAACATCTTTTCCATATAATGAGAAGTTACATCAAGTGGCTTCATTTACAAGAAAACATTGATTATCTTCTCCTTTCTCCTTTTCTCTCTTCTCCGCAGCAATAACCAATGCTGACACTGTGGTTAATATGCGGAAGGTGACCCATCAGACTATTAGCGAGGAGCTGTCTAAAACCGTTCTCCTCCCTTGCCTTTTCACTCTCCGCCCTTCTGCCGGTTCATCCCATGAGCCCCCCAGGATCAAGTGGACCAAGGTTTGGGGCCAGAGAGGCTCTGATGGCCTGCAGAAGGAACAGTCCGTCCTTGTGGCCAAAGACAATGTAGTCAAGGTACACGGATTTCATTACTGTTAAATATTTGTTTGCAACATTTCTAGCTCAATTGGTTCCCTAAATCATTTTCCTCATTCCTTTTTCCTCCCATACTTCCTTTTGTGTCTCAGGTGAAAAAGGCCTTCCAGGGCCGTGTAATGCTGCCTGGTTACAACGTGAACCGCTACAATGCCAGTCTTGCTCTGACCGGGCTACGTTCCAGCGACTCTGGTCTATATCGCTGTGAGGTTGTTGTGGGAATCAATGACGAACAGGACACAGTTCCTCTGGAGGTCACAGGTAATTATGAGCGAAGAAACTTTCCCTGGGCAGTCATTATGAATCTGAGTCACACTTGCAGTGGTAGATTAGGATGTAGCTTGGATAAAGCCCGGTTGTGTGGTAGTCGAAGGATGACAAACATTATACAGAATGTAAGGGAGGCTAGCCATCACACAACATCATGACTTTCTACCATAGCTATGAAGGTAGCTTCTGCAAGTTAGCACTCTTACTATCTTACTAAAATTCCCGGGGAAGAAGCGACTAGTAGCCAAGCGTATCAACATTTTGGCTGATATATATTAGTAGCAATTAACAGCAGTGTTACTGTATACAGTATGTAAGTATACTCATGTTAGAATGTGGTTTTGGCTGTGTTTTATTTCAATCTGATATCAGCTATCATGTGTTTAGAAATATTAACACTAAACAGTGAAACTAAGCTTTGCCAACAGGAAGTACCTCATAAACCCCATTATTTCTGTGATTAATGATAATCTCACAGAAACTTTCATATTAGCATCCACAATTAACACCATTATTGAAGCAATCCTTCACACTTTTGTTGTGTAGCTGCCCTATTACTCTCATGGTCTGGCGCTATGATGTAATGACCCTGTTTTCCATGTCACGCTAATACAGCCATTACATCCAGGGCTGTTTATT
This sequence comes from Channa argus, assembly GCF_033026475.1. Lineage (NCBI taxonomy): Eukaryota > Metazoa > Chordata > Actinopteri > Anabantiformes > Channidae > Channa > Channa argus. The sequence goes on along the minus strand of NC_090204.1, from coordinate 7,008,169 downwards.
CTCTGTGTAGAGTGTATGATGACGAAGAAAAGGTGAGGGAACTAAAATACATTAAACACCATTGACCAGGGCCACTCAGGTGCTTTTAAGGCCCTGGAAATATAATGAAACCAATAAGATAGAGAGCCAGCAGTGTGTGCTATTGTCCAACAGGGTTATTGTGAGAGCTTTGGCTTGCTCCTGGTGGTTTAACTAAATCAACACATTATTTGTTGCATCTGCATCCAGGACAACTCTGTTTGTGGCATCACCAAACTACCTGGAGGTAGCTCACCATAATTACTGAGTCAAACTCACTATTTTAAATAATAAGCTATAATTCTAATAACTACAGGGAGTTGCATACTGCATTATGTTCTCTACAACGTGCTGCTTTTTGCAACAAACCCACGCTAATGCTGCTAACATCAGCTCATAAGCCCAATAGCTGTATTTCTTACCAAGACGCAGCACAATACAGCACATAGTGTATCATTGACTTCACCTCAATCAGTGTGTCATGAACATTGATTTATGTGTGTCGCAAGTATCTTTGCACCTTTTAGGTGCATTAAATAAAGGCTCATCTCATCTGCTAGTTGCTGACCTCTCATGGCCTTTGATCAGTATTTATGCTTCTCTGTAACACCGTAGTATTTCTGCCTTCACAATCAACAAACAACAACAACAGCTTAATGTTAAGCCCTGCAACATGTAAGGGATCACTTATGTGTGCATGTTGATATGGGCCAGCGTGTCGATATAATTTCAGTATTTCAACAAGGATGCCATCTGATTTTCTCAAACAAGCCGAGCATCTGATCTTTCTCTAGAAAAGCATTTTATATTTAGTAAACAAGACCCATGTCACTGGGTTAGGGGGACTCTGTGTCCTCCCACTCTTGGCCAGCTGATTAACACGCAGTGAAAACCACTCCATCAGAGAGAGGCCAATTACATAGCTGGCGAGGAGTAACCATCTCCAGGGCTTAGTTTTAATTGGCAGTCACGCTACATAGCAGACCACAGCAGTCCTCAGTAATTCTACTGAGTGCTAACGTTAATTAATTAGCAGGTATTGATACCGCTTGGCTATATCAATATCATATTAATCCACACCACTCTTCTCATAGACTAATTTGTGTGAGTCTAAGCCCTGTTGAGATGTCCCACCTCCCTTGTCTTCTCTTTTTCAATTTATTCCCTGTTACTCCTTTCGTTTGTCTCCATCCCCTTTCTTCTCTCTAGTCACAGATTGACCATTCAATTGGCTGTGTCTTACCAATTACAACACACTGCCATTGAGTGTGTGTTTCAGTCTTTGGCCAAATCCCAATTCCTAATTTATACCCCTAGCGCTCATATTTCAGCGGTTCTTCATTTTCTCAGAACAGAGTCAGACTAGTAGTGGTTGAAATATTTCCTGATTAAATGGGGCAACACTTTAAAACTCCTCTGCATCATCAATGGTTGTCAACAGTGATTTCTTCTTTTGTTATTGTAAAGGAAACTGGTTTCAATGGAAATGTACAGTATGTACATAATGCATTAAAACAATATTAAGCTAAGATAATTTTATAGCTAAAATTGTGAAGAAAAAATAAAGTATTCATTTATACAGACTTAGTCCAATAATTTATTCTGGGTCACTTCTCATATGTCCTGGTCTGCATCTGAAAACCCTCAATTTGTGTCCTTTGGTGCCAAAGAGAATTGGGACATACCCATAGACAGACCAAACCCCCCACCAAAAAAAGTGGAGGGTTAGAGCTAAGTTTTGGTGCCAAGTGCATGAATATGGAATAAGCTTTTGTCTGTTGTGAGATATGGCTTCCCATTTTTAGCTGGTGAGAGAATAATAGACACTGTATCAGCACTCAGCACAGTGAAAGCTATTGTGATAGTTTATGAAACCTCTGGAATGTAGGAGGAATTTTCCATAGCTGCATACTTAATGCCAGACCACCACAGGCCTCTAGAACAGTTTCAATGCAGGATTGGTGTCAAAAAAGGATAAGGACACCATTCTTTCAAAAGATTTAATGTTTTGGTGATGGTGGTGACCCTTATCTTCCAATATTTACTTATGTCACAAACTACTATGAGTATATGTAGTCTGGACATTGTGCACTATTTCAGGATTCATCAGTTAAAGAAGTAGGTCTACGTTTTGGAAAATAGCTTTATTCACCTGAGAGTTACAGTACACCCGAAGATTTAAACTCAACCACTCCAATGTCTATACATGTGAAGCTTGTTGCAGATTGTTAACTTAGCTAGGTAATTCCAAAGGGTTCACATACATTTTCTTGCCACAATAAGCAGATATGTCAAGAGCCCAGGGAGACCAACTGCTCAGCAGTGCTACAATGAGAGCATCATCCAGTCACAAATGGCACCTTTCTGCTCTTCTCCCTGGAGACTTTGTGGGGATATGTGAAAATGCAGAGGGTAAAAATAGTGGAATGAGGTATTGGGCATTCAAACATTCGGTGAAATGGGACAGGGAACCCCGTACTGGGAGCAAAAGGCATTTGTCTCTCTAGGCTACGAATTAACCAGTGAGGTAGCATCTGTTACTCTGGACAAGATCCCATAAAGGAGAAAGAACAGAGACTGAGAAATTGGGAGAAAAGAAATGGAACAAAACAGTACATTTCTGTGCCAGTTTTCTATGAGAAGGAGACCAAAATAACAGGATGGCTGGATGGACTAACTGTATCTGTGTGTATATGAGGCATCCAAAAACACACATAGTCTCACTTGCTTTCTGCACCCATAGCCCAGAGTGCTAATGCTCAAATTGCCATGCAGGGCTCCATCTCAGAGGAATCTCTGTCACTCTCCCAGACAAAGCCGGCGACAATAAAGGAGCCGTGTTAGTAGCCAGACTCCCACTGGCTTTCATGTCACTGGATTCTCCGAAGGAAAGCCGCACTGCATGAATGGCAGTCAAAGGTGGGAGGTGAGGGAGCTTAAGATGGACACCTCTGAAGCTATTGCACTCATTTAAGTGGAATATATTCTCCTTCACAGCTTAGGGAATAGTGTCACACTCTGTTCCTAGTTGTTCTTTTTTTCTTTACATTGCTTTTTTGTATTCCTGTCTACCTTTCACCTTTTTTTCTGGCACTGTGGTTCAATACATGCATCTCCTTGAATGCAGTGCACCTTTCTCTGTTTATAATTCTGCCTTCTTTGTCTTTCCATCATGAGCGCGGAGGCAGGTGGAGTGCAGCAGGGTGACATTGTGTGGACTGTTAAGGCAGAAAAATAAACACCCAACACTGGTTGTCAAACACCGTATCCAAGGGCAACATCTCTTTTTTTTAAATGATAACCCAACCGACTGTCAGATGCAAATGATACTCACATGTGCAGGTTGCTGAACCGGAATGCCGTTGTTTCATCTTACACAGATGGAACAGTGTTAGTACACCATGAAGATGTCTAGAGGGCTTTGTGTTTATCGATGCGATCGTGTACATGCTTATGTTTTTTTCATTCTGCGTTGTCGTTCATAAATATTTCTTTGACTGGAGGTTGCAGATCATAAATTTATGCGATTAGTTTTGGAGCATCCTCACTACCTGTTGTCATGCTCTATCTCTTTGCCCCAGGTGTGGTATTTCACTACCGGGCCCCTCATGACCGCTACGCTCTATCCTTCACTGACGCCAAAAGAGTGTGCGTGGAAAACTCTGCGGTTATTGCGACACCGGGTCAGCTACAGGCTACCTTCGCAGATGGATATGACAACTGTGATGCTGGCTGGCTGTCTGACCAAACTGTACGGTGAGGCTTTCAACTCTGGGTTAATGTGCGAAAACTATTTGTTGATGTGGTGCTTTGTGAACAACTATCAAGAAGATTTCTCACTCTGGTTACTAAGTCAAGTCAGGTTAATTTTATTAGTATCATTTTTATACATAATGACAATACATATAAGATGTGTCAAATCAGTAATACAGGAAATTGAGCAATATTCTTGAATCTTATCAAATCCATAATACATTACTTTATGTCAAAGGTGAAATTTGCCTTAGTGGACTTTAAAATCTGTATCATTTGCAACATCCTCTGTCCTAAGACCCCTGAATTTGATCTCAAAATAATGACCCCTTTAACAGACAGTGGAGTGATCACTCTTCCAGGATGGAGAGATAGATGTGTGTATAGTCCAAGCAATAAATAATTTATAACAAAAACCACACCACGGCCAAGAAGAAAGTAGCATTTTAAATATATTTAAATATGAAAACAGTAATGACTACTCTTAGGGAATCTAGTAGTTTATTCCAGAAAGGAAGTAACACTCTGGCAGCACTACAGTCAGTCATCAGGTCAGAAATACACTAGGGAACAAAACCATTACGTGCTGTGCTTATAAATCTAGAATATCATTGTCTATACTGGGAGCTAATGGAGAGAATTGTGAACTGGAGTAATATGTTCATATTTGTAGTAGTAGTATTTTGGTAGTCCAGCAAAAAAAGCATTACAGTAATCCACTCTTCTGGAGACAAATGCATGAAGCATTTTTTCAGAATCTGCTTGAGATACTGTGACACTGTTTTATGCTGTCGGCAGCACTACAGTGCTCATGATTGTAGTAAAAGGCATCCACGAGTGTGGTATTTCAAAAAAACTCGTCTGCATACAGAAGAAAAGAAACCACAGAGAAGAAGACTACAGTAATTAACCCCCTGGTTAGAGTTGGCATGGCAACAAATAAAACACAGCAAACCAAGCATTATGACCATAGTCAGATGCTTTGTTTGAGTAATGAAAGTGCTTCCTAAAATGTATGCAGTTCTCACTGATGGATTTTCTGTCATGTTCATCACATGTTGGAATTGATATTTGAGCCTGTCATTTCTCAAATTGTGCTATATTTTCTTGTACAGTATGTGAGAAGAGAATAATTTCTGAAATCTGGAGGCACAACAGTACTTAATCCATAGCAATTAATTTCCCTAAACATTACGACATTATGTGGATGTGTAGAAAAACTGTAATTAGCAGAATGCGCCTGACAGTGTGAAGGTTTGTTGAAAATGAATGTGTCTTGGACCAGGTTTCTCTTTTAGAATCTCTATCAGTATAATATTCTTGATCACTTAGCACATAATCAAACAGCGTAACAAAAATAGATGTAAAAAAATGTCCTATGTAGAAGTATCGAATGTGAGAAATTTATAAACACAAAACTGTAGAACATAATTGGACCTAATTGCTTGTTTTCACACTAGAAACGCAGTTAACTACATCTGCCCCCTCTGAGTTGTCTGTCAGGCGGCGGCATGTGCTTCAGCTTGCCACCTTCCATTAAGTCCCTCTCAACGTTTCCAGTCAATGCCCATCTCTTGACAGTGTTCTCCATATCTACAATTTAATTTCAAATCATTGTTGCAACAATGGCGAAGCTGATTGACTGTTGTCTTCCTGACAGATTTTTACAACCTTCCTGTGGTGCAGCTTCCTTCCCTATTTCTTTTTCTCCATTCTGCCCTTCTGTTGTTTTCGCTCGGGAGCTATCTAATTGGTCCAGATCCAGGAGACTCCCACTGCACATCAGCCAGAAGGAAAAGTGTCCAATTAATACAGTGTAAAAAATACAGACATCAGCCGTCGTTTCATCTGCCACCAAGCAGAAAGAAAGAGGCTGAGGCCAGGGACACTACAAGGCTTAGTTCTTTTGTTACACTCTGATGAAAACAGGTTGCTGTATAAGAAAACACTCCACGTTTACGGTTATGTGTAGGCAAGTGTGTTTTCTGCATGTGTACTTTATTGTATGTGTTTGTGCATTTGAAGGTGTATGTATTCCTAGTGCTTCATAAGTCCCTGTTTGCCCAGCTAAGTCTTTTAATCAGCCTCTTTGCCTGTACCCTGGTGCTTCAAGAATCAATGTTCTTGTGGAATAATTGCTTAGTTGGAGGTTGAATATAGATTGCAATTTTCTCAAGCATGCCAAGCCACCGAAGGACTTCCTGATACTTTTAACTTGGCTTTGACTTCCCACAGTACCTATACTTCTGTTTCTCCTTCTCTCTAGAGTTCTAACATTGCTGGCATTCTTATATTGCCAGGGAATTAAATACACTTCGAACTGATTTAAAATGGAAACGGTTAGGTGGTTATTATGCGAAACTTTGCTGTAGGCAGAATACTTAAAGGCAACAAGATGGATAGATAGATATTAAAGTACTACCCAGTTGTTGTTCTGAGGTTGTAATGACATGCAGTGAATGTGACCGTATACCTCATTGTAGCATTCCAGCCAGTTCCATGAGAGATATTTATGTGTTTATTTTTTGTTATTCTTTAGGAAATATATTTGGTTAATCTCTGAAAGGAAGATATGCTTGAAACTCATTGTATTCAGGGCAGGAGATGATAAAAGTATAGTTCAGTTTTCATCTTATGTATGCGTGTGAACACAGACTCATCCTTGGGGAGCCAAGTTTGTCTGTGGCTGCCTTTTTCATGGCCGGGCTATATTAATCTCCCTCTCTCCCCCTTTCTAACTCTCTCTTTCTGTGTTTTTTGGTTTTCCCTGCAGGTATCCCATCCAGTCTCCTCGGCCCGGTTGCTATGGCGATCAGGAGGACTCACCTGGAGTGCGTAGCTACGGCAATAGGTCCCCTGATGAATTGTTTGATGTCTACTGCTTTGCTAAGAAGCTTCAAGGTAGGAGTCAGCAGCTTCGACTATAAATTTGGGTTTAGTCATGCATGAGTCCTCTAAGCTGTGGAATGCTGTGACCAGGATGTAATATTCTGTAAGCACAGAAAGAAAGAGGACAGTGGGTAAGCAAGGGTGGTGGGGCATAGTGGGCTTAAGTGGGGTGAGAGAGACAATATTGCGTTCAGTAACACCACCTGCAAGCACAAATAAAGCTTCTCTTTCACTTCCATGTCATCTGAATACAATAGATCATCCTATTAGCTGAGACATTTAGCTTCAGTCTTTCAGCTCGAAGGGAAAAGCTGACTAAAAGGGACAGGTTAAGCAAATGCTATATTGAAAGATGCTACTCTTCAGCACTGATATAAAGATGTAATCTATCAGTTTGATCCAATATTGTATCTTAATCAGACATTTGATTCAAACCTTGTACCAGGTAAGGAGGACACTAATTTAAGCTAATCCATATCTCTACAACTGGAGAATTCCTTAATGTAAAAGTTAAGTTTGGCACCAGGGCCTTGTTCAGGGCCTCCTTGTTGCTACACCTGGAGCCTGGCCACACTGCTCAAAGCCATAAAGTCACTTGTTGCCAGGCGCTAATATACTGTTGTTTGATATAGCATTTTGTTAGATCCACAATCACCCCAGCAACCACCTGTAGACAGGCCTGAGTGTAAGGATATTGTCATCACTCTGCACTGCCTGCTGTGCTCAGCTTGTTTCTGACTGGGTCAGACACTCTGTGCCAAATGTCATATTATGGCACATTTTCTTCAGTTACAATATAAACTATTCCATGTGTGTTGATTGACTGAAATTACGTATTTGTGTACTGTGTTCACCTCCTGCAAAATCCAAGGCACAATCATAAGCACAGCAGGTCTTGTAACAGCACAATCAGGTACACACCAGGGCTTTCTTTATCTGAGCCAGTTGTTATAAGGTGGTGCAAACACAGTTTTCATTAAGTGTAACAGTAGTAATAGTTACTAGAGCTTTTGATAGCTAATACACGATGCTGGTCAGAGAAAATTGCGCAACCACCTCTAGACGTCATATCCAGCAGCTTACATTATCATTCAGTGAAATAAAAAATGTGATTAAAACGAGCTGCAGATAATTGTCTTCAATCAAACTAAAATTACTAGCTAATACATTGTTGTTGAAAGAAGCCAAATACTGTAAATCACCTCTGCTGTTTAGAACACAACCATGTGGTTCAATGTAAAAAACTCAAAAAATAATTGAGCATGGTTTGGTTTGGTTTATTTAATTTTGTACATATTCTAAAACATCTTTGCACTTGCCTACTAATAAATATTTCAGGCATCTTCTTCATTCTGACTCATCACTCCCATATTCTCCATTCTGTTTTTATGTTCGCATCATCACCCCATACTATTCCCCTCTCTTTATCTTACTCTTAGCATATATCTCCAGGATCCCCATGTCAGACTATTCTTCTGTTCACCACTCCTTACTCCTTAGTCCTCACTAGTCCTTACTCAGTGTGTTAGTGGGTTTAATGTCAACAGGTATACAGTATTTTATGAAGATCCTTTTGAGCTTCTCTGACACTCCAGCCATGTGAGGAATCACCAGGTTTCTCCTTTGACTCTGAGTCTCTGCTCTGTCTGTTGTCCTTCTGTTGGATTCGGACACCATCTTGTTTAAGGCCCACTTAGGATAACCGCAGGCCTTAAGAGCTGTCCTCAGATGTCTATCTTCCTTCTTTTTGGCTTTAGAGGAGGTGGGGATGTGTTCGGCCCTGTGGTGCAGGGTCCGGATGACACCCGATGACAGCCACACAACCTGGTGATTCCTTACATGGCTGGAGTGTCAGAGAACTTTGTCAACCCAAAAGACTGAACACCTAAACACAAGAAAAGCAACGTAGTGTATGCAGTGCAGTTTCTAACCAAGAACAAAGAAGTCCAGTTGACATGAATCAATCTTCAGATAACCAAAACTGGATGACTGAAAATCTTCACTGACATCTTTTATTATTCTATTTGTGCTGTGCAGTGGTCATCTTGCCCTCTGTATGTTGTATGATTTATAAAAACATTTTATTGTTTTTTTTTAAAAATATGTTTTGTATTTTTTGATATTTTATCCACATCAGTCCTACGTTTCTTTACCTTTGCATTTTCTTTGTTTCCTTCTGCTTTCCAACTGCTTTGAATTCAGTCTGTACTTTGAATTACTGTTCTTTGAATTTTTTAAACCATTTTACACAAAAATGAAAAAGGGCATTGTAATGTGTGTCTAGTAAACATTTCTTTTATCTCTCTGTTGTAATTCTCTACCTCTTATTGCATTGACAAAGGAGACAAAAGTTGGATACAATTTATTGCATTTTAAGTAAAAGGAAATGCTAATATATTGTGCACACACACAAAACAAAAAGCACAGATTCAGATGTTACTACAAATTAAAAAAGCCCTCCAAAACCTATATACTATATTTCAGCTGAATAGTCTTAGTATGAGGGCTGTAATGCCTTCAGGCTATCAGTCCAGCTCTATAACACTTTAACTCAGCTCCTTGTATCTTTCCTCCTCCCAGGTGACGTCTTCCACTCAACAGTGCCAGAGAAGCTGAGCCTGGCCACAGCCTCCACTCACTGCCACTCCCTGGGGGCTCAGCTGGCTACCGTCGGACAGCTCTACCTCGCCTGGCAAGCTGGCCTGGACCAGTGTGACCCTGGCTGGCTGGCAGACGGCAGTGTCCGCTACCCCATCAATGTCCCACGGAAGAACTGCGGTGGAGATGAGCCCGGAGTGCGGACAGTCTACAACAATCCCAACCGCACTGGTTTCCCCGACACCACAGCCCTGTTTGATGCCTACTGCTACAAAGGTACTGCAAGCTCTGTGATGATAAACTTGGTGCACCATCATTGTGGTGATTGCCATGGCAACAACAGTGTGGTCTTTCCTCCCTTTCCATTTGGCTTTTTTAATTAGCAAAAAAATTTTTATGTCCCACATTAAGTAGTTGTGGAGACATTGTTTGACATTTGTATCCCTGCTGGTGGAAATGAGGACTTGAATGTTGTATGGACTGTATTAAAACCTGAATAAGATTTGAGGGTTGGAAGCAAGGTTGAAAGAGAGAGATAGAAAGACAGCTGGAGTTTGCAGTGGCTCTGTGTCTGACCTTGTTCTTTTATCATGTGCCAACTGAGACAGGGATAATTTAGTTTCATCTTCACATTGAATAGACTTTACAGCACATTAGTCTGTTAATTGATATTGTGTATTTTGCAGTTTACCAAACCTTGCATCTTGCATCTAGGGTGTATTTCTGTGTCAGTCTTGCTTTGATTATTGCAGGCTACAGACATGATATTTAAACAAAATGATATTTCCACAGATAGAGAAAACAGTGAAACAATGATATTTTTCATCTGTCACAATGTCAACTTATGAAATTTTCATCGTAGCAAAACATCTGCATAACCCAATCATTTTAAGTAATCAAGAACAGCGTGGAAGCAGAGCAGCAATGTGTCTGTTAAAACATACAACTGATAGATGAACCTCTTCATTGAGCCAATAATATTGTATGCATGTTTATATTAATATTTAAAAGAAGTTATGTATTTCAGTTAAAAGTTGACAGAAATGATAGTTTGTTTTGTTTAATAACAGATTTGGTTAATGTAAATTATATTGTCAATTCAGTGCCATTAATGTAGCATGAATATAGGTTTTTTCTAATTTAAAATTAATTTGATTTTGTAGTAGAAAAATTCCAGCTGCATGTGACTAAAGTCAATTTAACATTCAGCAGCATGCTCTGAATTTCATCTTTTTTTTATAGCAATAAATAAATTTACTGCAAAGGGGGATCGAGGTGAAATGCAGTTCAATGTTGTGATGAGAAGCAGTAGATAAGAAGAAGAAGAGAAAAACAACTCAGTGGCTCTTCGTGAAATGTTGCTGTTGTCTGTGTGTTGCAGCCCACCAACCTGCTGGGGTCCAGGCTGCAGAGGCACAGACTTTTTACCAGACGTTCAAACCAGCAGCAGAGACTGTCTCCTCAGCTTCTGAAGACCAGCCCAGTGCCCCGTTTTCTCTGACTTCCTCCTGGACTGGACTGGTCCACTTGGACAAAACAGAAGTGCAGTCCATTGCCGTAAACAGCAACTCATCTGAGATCTCTGAGGAGCATGTAATCATCCACTTGAGGTCTGAGGGTGACTGGGATGAAAAACAGGAGGTTCCTATAAGCAACCAATCTAACCTTGAAGAGGCTGATGGCCTAAAGAGCAGCAATATCTTGGGCCTTTCTGAACCTGAAAACCTGGAGAGCAAAGGAGGTTCTGCCCATGAGGAAGAAGATGGCACCTCCTTTGGATCTGACACCCCAACATTATCCTCCATAGCTTCTTCTACTCCACAGCCTCAAACCAGTAACAGTGTTTTGGCTGAGTTTGTCAACACTCTGATGAAGCCTTTTAGGTACTGGACCGGTGGCGAGGAGGAAGAGACAGAGACAGCGTTTTCAGTGCTTGAGAAAAAAGCAGGAGAAAACCAGACAGAGGGAGAAGCATCCAGCAGAAACCTTAGTGTCCCTAAAGCCAGTGGGGGCAAGGGCAGCATGGACAATGCCATCACAGAGCACAGGAGTGGTAGTTTTTCCTTGAAGGCTCCTGTCAGTGTACTACAGAATCCCGAGGAGGGTCTTTCTGAACAAGAGAAAGAGGTCATGCCTCTGATTCGATTAGAGCCTGCAGTCCAAAACACAGGGCAAAGCGACAACGGTACTGAGCCTGGAGAAGGAACCTCCAGCACATCTACTGACGACACTCCATCTGCTATTACCAGTAAGAGCCCAACATTTTATTTGTGTGTATTTAGTTCACTTTTAACCCTGAAATTGAAATCAAAACAAGGTTGAATTGAAAGTATTTAATTCCAAATAGATAGGTGGTGCATTTAAATGTTGCCAGTAAATATGGTATCTGTTCATATTAATCCTTTTTTTTTCACTGTGTCTTCTTTTCTCTTAATTAGACTGCAATAGAATCCCCCCCAAGGTAATTTGAAGCATTGCTTTAAGTTAAATTAAACAATTACTGTAAAAAACAAAGGGGGCATGCCACATACCGTAATGCAAATGTTGAAGTGGTGATGTTTCTGCCTTTTGACAGAGAGCTGTTTACAGTACATTAGAGACTGTCAGAAAGAGTAACAGCAAAGCTTTACTTTAAGTCAGTTTTGATGCTATAATAAGTTTGCTTGCATATGTATTGTTTGTTTATTACAAACACAATTTTATTACAAGTTTATTTTTGGAAGCCAAAAATAGACTGGAAAATTGACTGGTATACTTATGAGAATAAATTTAACAGAGGAGAAATGCATAGCAACATTACAAGACAGAGATGGACGTTTAAGGAGTCTGTGCTGAGACACACACAGGAATGCTCCGGAGGAGTTCAGACAAATGTAGGGATCCATTGTTAGTCTAGTGTGCTAGTGTGTGTGAGTGCTGAAGACCCTGGAGGCCCTGTCAGACAGATAACATCCACTGCAGGAGCGAATTACCCACAGGAATAGTGTGGTACATATCACCCGAGGATGGAAAAGGTCACAAGGTTACATCTTGCCTTTCTTTAACAACCCAAATCACCTGCTTTAGTTTATGACTTCAGAGGTAGCACTAGATTAAAGATTAGTGGAATGGCTTATGACTCATCTCAGGACTAACAGCGGACCAAGAACTACTGGAGCAAGGCACCAGAAGCCAGATTACAGCTCAGTAGAGAAATGTAAAAGATAGAAAAAAATCTGTCACAACCTTGGGTGGAGAAAGGCAGCTTTTCTTTTAATGACCACTACAAATAACAGATACTTGGCATCAGCTAAAAGGGGAGGATACAAAGAAAGACTAACACTCTCTTTCAGACAGCCAGAAGAATGATTCAATAAAGGTGCTAGACTCCTTTCACCTAGCAATTGCAGGCTTTATTAATATAAATACTCAATACTGTGCTACCTGAAATCCGATGCCACCCCCTAAGGTATTAATGAAAATCAAAGCTTTAGTCCGCATGCATTATTCACAGCCGTATCCAATTAAGGTGGAGGTTGGGCTGCGCTGCTGCTGACTCTTACCTCCATCTCTGTCTCTGCCAATTAGGGCCCGACTCTCTGAAGGTAGGCAGTAATGATCACTACAGTGAGAATGAGCAACACAAAAAGGGGGATGAGTGCACAGAAGAAGAGGGGGAAAAAGGGAAAATGAAGAAGGGTGGAGGAGGAGTTGTTGCTTTCTTTAACGTTGCTGTGATGGAAAGCTGCCTAAGATGTCTCTTCTTAAACTAGCATCAGTAAGCTGAATTAACTCTGTTATTGCACACCGCAGGCTATCCCTGGGATCTCAGCTCTCCTTAGTAATTGATGGTGCCATGTTGCCTCTTTGATTGAGGCGGTTGCAGAGCTTCGCACTGCAGACAGTACATCCAAGAAGGATTAGAATTTTAATATTGAATCAAATTATTTTAGAAAAATTGAAAAAGGTCCGTAAATATTACGCACTAACTTAAATTATTTCCCCTGAAAAATCAAAATATTTAAAACATTTTATTGAATTATTTTGTTAAGTTCAGAGTGAAGCGAGCTACCTCCAGTAAAACCATGTAGAATTTGAATAAGCTCCACATACAAGCCCGGCTGTCTGTCAAAAAATTATATGCCTGCCTCCCACTGTGCATTTCAACCCCAGAGACTGAATTTATGCAGAAGAAGACAGGGAGTGGGTGGGTGGTGTCTACAGCATTTGCTCACGTTCCTTGTAGATGCTCCTGACATGATTCATATGGCCACGCAATAACTTCTTCTCAGTCTTTTTTATTAGATGCTATATCTGCAGAGGAGGTGGCATCAGTATCATCTCTCTCTCTTCCAGTCTCTCTCATTGTCAGTCACTACTCTCACGATTTAATATCATGTCTGCCTGACCCGAGGGATTCTCTCAGACCGTTTACACCAGTAAAGTGGAGTCAACTCAGCAGAACCACTCACAGTGGAAGCACCCAATTACCGTCTCAGTGGGGTTTATTATAAGTTTGTTTTACACCATTTCCATTGTGAGTTGTGTTTTTTTAACTAAGCCTTCTACCAAACTGATTTGCTGCAGCAAAACAGAACTTTAACCATGCTCTAAATAGTGCCATAAAATGAGCCAAACCTTTGCTTAATTGTCTCATTTTATTTATTACATGGGTCATTACACAGATGATCAAAACAGATTAATGTTTTTAATTATTCTCACTTTCATGAATGTGTGTAGTAAAAGTATGTAATTAGCTATTTGGATTATTAATAGAACAATTACACTGGTCTGCATGGCTCTTATTGAAATGAACCTCAGGCTCATAAGCCTCACTTAGGCATAAGGCAACAGCGGACCTTGTGAATAATTTACATACATTTTAATATTTTATTCATGGACATATTTGCAAATGTTCTCGCTCTCATGGTAATTTGTTGTGCTGAGATGTTTTGCACACTCCTGCTATATTGCTGTACCTTTCAAACATGTTAATTGAACCGAGGACAGGCAAACTGATCTGAGTGATGATGAAGGTATAGCTACATTAGCCTCACATCACACAACTATACTGATGCCCTAGAAAACATACACACATGTGCACACACAAGCCATGATTCACACACGCAGACGGAATAAATTATGGATGGGGTATACAGAGTCTGTAAGCTGTTTAAAGCTGCAAGCTGTAAGCTGATAAGTTACAGTGGACTGCTTCATCAGCATAAGGGGGAAATGGTGCCTTTGAGCAAGGCTTCAGTAGAGCTGCTACGTGACAGGTTTGAAAGTGTGTAACCCTGTGAATGTGATCACTGCCTTCCTGAAAGAGAGAGGTAGCCTCTCAGTGGAACTACATTGAATAAAAAACATAGAACAGCCAAGATGCAGCTTCTGGTGGTGCAAGTCATTTGCTTATAGTGTTGAAAACACACTGCGGTTTTCCACATGACTTCTCTCAACACAGGCAAGTATGCTCCAAGAGCAGGCCAAAAGAATCCGCAGGGAGAAAGTAGACTGGGACAGAGGAGTGTGAAATTACTTTGAACATATCCTTTGTGTGTGATTGTGTGTTTGTGTGCATATGTGGATATGTGTGTCTATAAACTTCTACAAGGAGTGGCCCCATCTTTGTCAACAAACTTAAATAACTTTAGTAGTCACATGGATCAGCTCCACTGATGAGGAAAAGTCGACCACATCCAACCAGTAAATTACAGTAAACTGCTACTGTACTTTCTGCTCACTTAAAATGGAATCAACAAAACTCATACTTGTGTTTTGAAAAAAACTTAAAAAATTTTATACTGTATAAATCTAAATGACCTTAAAAAGAAAGTTTCTGAATTACTAAAAGTGGTGAAGAGAAAATGTGATGTAACTAATCAAAGTTAATCAACATTTGGGGTTATTTGCTTATGTTGCAACTGTCCAACACACCTGATTAAAGCAATCCTGTAAGAGTCCTGATGAAGTACATTTTATTTTACTATTAAACTTTCAAACAGCAGGGAAAGGGGCTTTACTATAATTGTTGCTTTGTCTTAAAATCTTAACCTTACAAAGAGAAACATGACATTTGTTAAAAAAATTGCTGGGGTACTACTCCCACTTGTATTTGACAGAGTAATCAATGCTGAAGATACATTTTTATGTTACCTTGGTAAGTGTACTTCCCGTCAATGTGCTAATTCCATATCCATAAAATGGAAACCATGATAATGCAGTTGTTTTATTAGTCTTTCCTTTTTGCTTGTTCCTTGTAGAATCCCCTGCAGAATCCACCGCATCCAGTCCCAATGAGGGATCACCAACCAACGAAAATGTCAAAATATTTGGTCCACAGGGATCCAGAAGAGGCCCTGCCTTTGCTCCTGTTCCCAGCAGCCAGTTTCAGTGGGCCATCAAGTCCATGCATGGCTCTAAAGTTGGCCTCCCTGGAAATGTGGCCCATGTAGGTAAACATCCCACGTGGGAGCCTATGGAAGCCAAAGCAGGGCCCCTTGAGATAATGACCCTGCCCACCTCCCTTCGACAGGACAGCCCAGAAAACTATTCAGGCGAGGGAAAGGACCAGGATGGAGACGACACTAATTCTCCATTAGCTGCTAGGGCAACATCAGAGGAGGAGAAGGACATAGAGGGTAGCAGTGAAGGGAGCAACTTTCCCGGTGGGTTTGGAGTGAAAGCCAACAACTTGGACAGCAATGCAAGTCCTGAAACAGAGTATCCACTCAGCCAGAGGGAGATTGTGACTGTGGCCCAGCACACCACTCTGTCCCAGTGGAAGCAAGTTGAGCAGCCTACCTTCCCACCTCTTAGCTCCCAGGAGCTGGACACAACAGAGGAGGCCAGGGGAGAGATCCTCTACATCCACCAGCCTACTGACAACCTCTCCTCTGCCTCTACACCTAAAGCAGAAAGTAGTTCAAATTTAGGATTTACTACTGTTTTTAGGAAGCACGATGAAGACACAAGCAGAGACGAGGCGGTGACATCCACAATTGAAGAGTTGATGGAGGTGCTGACAACCTCTGAAGTGACCACAGTAGAGCTTCTAACAGACCCACAGAATACAAATCCTACTACCACAGCAAACACCACAGAGGAGTCACCAGCTAGCCTCTACACAGATGAGCCCTCTATTTCCATTTCATGGGTTCAGGAAGAAAAGGAGAAAACAACTGGTGCACCCAACCTGCAGGAGGATGGAGCCACTCCTGAACCCACCAAGGGATCCTCAGTGACCAGTGTCATTCAACTGACCACCGTTGCAACAGACTCCAAAGTTGGTGCCACAGAAATGGAATCCAGATCTGCAGTGTCTGAGTCCATCGTGATGGGAAGTAATTGGACACCTTTTAAAGGAGTGAGCTCAAAATCAGAGGAACACAAAACCACAAGAGACAAAGACAAAAACAACCCTTTTGATATTCTTGTACCCAACTGGGCCCTGGGGATCATCCCATCAGGTATGTGAGCTCCCTGTTGTTCCCATTGGAAAACTTTGCTGTCTATTATCTTCATCATTATGAGTTATTATCTTATCAGAAGTAATTTATTCATTATGTGTGCAGTTTGATGAGAGCTAGAAATATAACCCATGTCTTTGCAATTCTGAGCTGATTTACAACACCGTGTTCATTGAAACAAGGTGGTTTGATTTATATTTTAGTTTGAAATGTTATAAACATTTTTTAGCCTCATTTATGCGAGCATGGTTACAGTTGTGCATGTTCTCTATCAAGACTTTAGTGCAAATTGCTGTTTATTTGTTTGCACACAGAAAAGCAAAAGATCAAGTAGTTTTTGGACAAGAGATATTTTGAGCAGCTGAGAGATCTGATTTACTGATCAGCAGCTTGTGATCAGAAGCTGAACACTTCTTGTCATAGCATTCGTTGACAAAATAAAAATCTGTACATTACAGGGTTACACGTCTTCCACCTGAGTTCACAGCCTCTGCACATACATCAAATATACTGTATATATATATATATTATACTGCACACCTCTAGTTCCTTGCTCTGTCTCTAGTTGTTTTATACAAAACCTCCTCACATACATCATGCATTCTTAATCCAGTCGTGTTCTGCCATTCTGCACTCACATCCTCCTCCCACACTGGTGCACAGATAGCGAGGTGAGACCAACTATGTCTTAGTGGAGTAATTAGTGGGTCAGACTGAGTGCAATTAGGTGAACTGGGGAGAGCCCGAGATCCTTGTCCCAAACAAATCAATGTAGACACAAACTACAAGATGAGACTCGTAATTGACTGCGCCCTCTTCCCTTTTCTCATTTTCTAGTTTGTTCATGTTCACTTGCTGTTTCTCTCACGTTCAACACAACTTCCTCTCACACTCTACCCCAGAACTTCTTCACAATAATCTGTGTCTTTGCTGTTTGCCTCAGCATGCTCGCATTGATTTCTTTTGATAGTTAATGGACCTGCTACTGGTGCAGAAAACTACAAAGTAAATGAACATAAGAAACTGTATTTTCAAAGGCTGTTCCTTACTTCCTTGCCTAAATGTATAATCTTAATGTCTGTGTTTGCTTAATGTTTATAGGTTTTTACAACTACTTTTACAGAAAATCCAAACCTTTCACACGATTTCTGAATCTTTTCACTCAAGGAGCAAAACCACACACCACGTCTGTAAAATTATAAACTAATTTGCAGCTTCCCGATCAATAAAACTCCTTTTGCAAATCACTACACACAATTCTCTACACAAGACAGTGACTTGCTCACCTTTTCCATACACAGTCAATCAAAATTCTACATTTACTCACCAGTGTCTCAGGCCCATTTCTTACTGATGGAAACACTTCAGTAGTTGATTAAGACAGAGTTTTAGCACTGTCAAAAGGCCACAGATGAGCTCCCCTGTTTTGGAGGACAGTGGAAGTCAACGGTGAAAAAAGAGCTAGAGATCAAGAAATGAGAGGAGGAAGAGCATTGATGAGGAGGAGCATGACAGTTGACATGAGATCAGGGGATGGAGCATTGTTGTACACTTTACCATTGTTATTTATGTGGATAGTATAGTGTCATATTCCCCATATGACAATGTGTGCAGCCATTAGCCAGTAAGTACTCCTCCATCACCATGCCAACCCTGTCCCCTACAACACATTTCATAGAGGATGCCTAATGTTAAGAGATGTAATGAGGTTGCTGGCTCTGTTGCCCAGTCTGGCAAGTTTGTATTTAGCCTTACATTTCCTTTTGTCTTTTTGTGCCGGTGTTTCCACTAATTAGCAAGTTGTATTTATATATTTTGACAGAAAACCATTTATCTTACATAATTGTTTTTTTTTTTCTGCTGGGTATTGTATGTGAAGTGTTACTGATAAAACTTTGAATTCAGCAGCAAACTTCTGGTAATAAAAGTGCAAAGGCTCAGAGCGTTTTCTTTTGCTTGAGGTAGTCTATCCAGGGTGTTTCATATTTTCTAAATGCTTGCTTTCGAGCATGACCATGAATTCTCTTTAAGTCATTTAATTTAGTCTGTATCTAAATATTTCAGATTGGTTTCATTCAGAAAGGAAAGAAATGTCTTATGTAATTGCAGCTCAAGGACAATTTCTTTCTTCTAATTGAATGGTAGTCTCTAAACTCACCATATCATCCAGTTATTATTACACAAGAAAATTAAAAGAAAACAGCCATTATAGGGGTGCTTTATTTTCTATTTGTCAGTACTTCTGATCTGCTGACATTTGAACGGTCTGAATGGCCCTGCTCTTGTTGAGTGATTAGAGGCATGAGACTCCCTCTATGTGACCTTTTGTAGTTGTCAGTTATAGTACAGAGAAAATTACAGCAATGGTTGTCTGCCCATTACAGCAGAGAGAAAGAGACAGAGGGTAGGGAAATGGGCAGAAGGATGGACAGGTTACTGGAGGAAGAATAACGGGAGGATAGAGGGAGAGACAGAGAGCAAAAAAGAGGTGAATGTGTCCTCTTCAGTGGGTAGGAGTACATAAACCTCTGTAATCAATGATCAAAGACTACACTAACACAGTGCCACGAGTCTCCAGAGGGGATATTGTTCCTCCTCATCTTTTTTCCCCTCCTTCCTTCTTTTCTTACCATCTTTCTTTCCTTACATTTCTGTTCTCCCTTCTCATCTTCATTCATTGTGTGTTATCAGAACAGCCTCAGCCCCACAGTGTCCTATTTGGCCATATATCAGTGTGATAAGAGACCGGTATATAATGCTACATCCAGCTTTTCCAATTCCCCATTGTTTTGGCCTCCAGCTAAATGTGCACAGATGGGTGGACATACACACACATTAAATAAACTAAATATCTGTGAAGAACCACCAACATGCCAAGCTTGCTCAGGAGTAAACCTCGGTTTATTCCACATGTCGTGCATCACATTCATTCACACACACGCATACAATACATCTTAATCCTTAAATAACACTGTGAGAAAGTAAACGCATTTCGTTTTATTTCTTTTGCTTTTTTCTATTATTAATATCTTCTCTTCCATATTGTATAATCCTATTCATGGAAGTTATATGTCGCTGTATACCCACAAACAAAAGCAGGTTCACAGATTGTTTCAGAGCAGTGGCATCCAGCCGTCTGAGGTGACCAAACACAGTGGGTGGATACAGTAATGTCTGCTGTCTGACCATCCTTTAAATTACAGTACCAATGCTAATGCTGATACTCTGGCAAACAGGGAACTGGATGCCTCTGAGTTATAGCCATCTTGACTAAAGCCTTGTCCCGGGCTCAAGATGGATCAGACCTCTGGCAACATCAATAAGGTGGCAGGCAGCCCTCAACCAAATTAGAGTGTTAAATTTGGAGGAGAAGAGCCAGTAGGTTGAAGTGTGTGTGTGTGTGTGTGTGTGTGTGTGTGTGTGTGTGTGTGTGTGTGTGTGTGTGTGTGTGTTTGTGCTGTGGAGAGGAAGAGAAAGAGATAAATGGAGACAGGGACAGGCTGGGGTGGCATATTATTAGGATGGGTCTGTGGATAGATGTTCGGTTTGTCTGCTGGCTGTTGGAGTCCTTGGATATGCTGTCTGGAGCAGCATGAGGGCACATTCTTGATGCTGCATCTAGAACTCTATTGATTTTTCTGCCTCTGACTCCTTGTGTCTCCCTTTTTTCTCTATCCTTTCTCTCCTCTCAGTCTCTTCCTTAGAAGCCTCATTTCCATCTCCCTCGGTCCCCGTCTGCCTCACTTTATGCCTTTTATTACTCCTCTGGTCATTGTTATGACTCTCCCTGGCATAATGTTTTGATAGCCTCTTGAACTTCGATGTGGAATGACACAAGACAGTCACTTAAAGACTAAAAAAATAAATAAAAAGAGTCACCAACTTTTAAATAAATCACTGCCTAATCAGTCATCTTCCTATCCGTTTCTTGTTTCCAACTTTCTCTTAATCTTTCTTTTCATGGTGTAATTCCACCATTTTTTCCATATCAAACACTGCTGAATCTAATCCTGTGCTATTGGCTGCTGCTTATTAAATGAATGGGATTTGTTAAAGAACAGCCTTGAGGGACGCAGGGCTCCATCATGGTGTGGGTTGAACTGGCATTACACACCGCTGTGTGCCGACTGAGTAAAGGCTCTTTGTATGCAGTTAACAAGGAGAATAATGAAGAAACCCAAAGTGTTGAAAATGAACTTAAGTATACTGTTGTGAGAAATCATTGGCACTTTTGTGTTTATCACTGATTGTTGATAATAATTATGAATAAGAGTTTGCTTTAAGACTTGCAATACTGTCTATAAACACCCATCTCTACTCCTGGATGAAACAGTGGTGCCCTTCTTAGTGTGATGATCACTCACTCTGGTCACTGGTCACTCACTCTCAACAGGTCAGGACAGACACAGAGAGAAGAACTATGCTCAAACAGTGAAATGAGCCTACTGTAATGTACATTTCGTCATTGGCCCTTGTGTAAAGGACAAGAGTTTAACGATGTCAGTTCATCTTACTGCAGGGTCAAACGTAGCTAGGCTTTCTCTTGTGATGTCACTCTGCTTGATCCCAACATTATTGGCGCCAGCATGGATGACAAGTTTGCTAAAAGCTAACAGTGATGTGTGCCTGCTCCCTGGTTCTCCCTAAGTGATGCCAGCATTGTGTGCATGTCCATGGAAGAGAAAAAGGATAAACTCTGCTTGATTTGCTGAGAAGGGCTGCTAGTGCTACCACTAACAGGGTTGCTATGAAGTGATGTTGTAAAGCTTCCTCAAGAGTCTATAACATTTAAATAACTCATAAATATGCCTATACAGAGGAGACACTCCATGTGTGTAAGTGTAAAAGCTTCAGATACTGTATAATCTATCGTTGGGCCAAGTTGAGTGCTGTGCCTGCAAAAGGTCATTGAACATTAAAACGAGCAGAGATATGAAAGGCACATATTTGCTGTTTTGCAAAGTGTGGTTAGCTTTAAACTGTGAAAGCAAAACCTACAGAGACAAAATAATTAAGTGAAGGACTTTTCTGTACAGCAGGCAAAAAAACTGAATATCAGTTTGAGTGTTCACTGACATTTTGGCAAATGGAAAATGTTGATTTATACATGTAAAAGTCAATGAAACAAACAGCTATGTTTGTAAAGCTAATGTACCTTAACAATTTGAGTTTAATATTCTGCAGTGAGCCTGAAAAAAACAAAAACGAAAGCTGTCTCAAACTGTCGTTTTTATAGCAGCATAAAAATGCTTTATTATCTTTGCTGCCACAACAATATCTGGTGATTTTTCAGCCTCTAGGAACCCTATCACAGGCAGCTGTATTTTTAATGTCTAAACTCAGAGCTCCCATTATGGCAGATGAATGACTGAATCTCCTGACTGAATCTCTTGAGGTCCGCAGCAGAATTGGAAAACAAGTTTTTTGTTGTTGTTTTTATGAATATTTCTCCACAGTTCTCTGAAGATCAGTTGGGAAGCAGACCAAAGTGTTACGTTAACTTCACTAACACAGTAACAATAGATGTTAAGCTCCAGTTTTCTGTTTCCCTGGGCACAACATATGCTTTTTAATCATGTATTTGTTTTGTAGTAGACTGCCTTATGTTCCCATATTCATAAAATGTTGTTGTGAGAAAATTTGTGGTTTTTCAGTCACATTTAACTTTCCATAACCTTGCATTTTTGTATTGGAAGATTGGAAGCAATAATGACTGCAATTCCAGCCCAATATGGTGAACATTTATTCCTCTTAAAATTTTGGATAAAGTAAAACAAACTAAGTCAGTGAGGAATAATACCTAGTAAAACATTCAGCCACACAGCTGCAGATGAAAACATCAATAGGTTGTTCCAGTAATTTCTTCTGATTTTATTGTAGTCTTTCTCATTTAGCCACCTCTATAAACCACATAAGAGAAGAGCTCTACTGAGCCATGCCATTAAAAGCAGAGACAGTGATTCACTGAGAGGAATTGCTTCTTTTTATATTTCTTTCCCAATGAATCCCCATTTGTGGGTTTTTATTGTCAGCTACAGCCCTAGGGCCCCGGAGGGTACATAGAGTTTCATAAAGTGACGAACAACATCACCTCTGTGTGCCACCAATTGGAAGATGATGGGAGGGATGGATGGAGACAGAAAGCTTGGCAGGGTGCTGTCAGATGGAATATGATCCTCTGTGTGGAGTCATTGTGTGGCTGAAACTAACCTGGTGGGGTTATTAGGGTAACTGTTACAATGGTGCATTCACGCATCATCAGATTACACATCAGGAATCTGCTGAAAGAATATTTCACTTCTTCATTTGTATTGAGCAGGTGTGTTATCATATAGACCAAAGAAGGGAGAAAACATAGTACACAGCCATGTTCTTTTTGGATCAAATTCTTTCTTTTTTTTACCTGGATATATGGTCTGGATATAGATTTATTATGACGTGAAACTGCTCAACAGACAGTGGAAACGTGTGCATTTATAATGCCTGTAGTTCAGCCAACAAGATTTGAATAACAGCATCCCTGAAATGTTAATATGCTATTTTCATTCTCCATTTGCGGTCATACACACATATCCATCAGCAACTCAGCCAGTCACACATGCAGGCACACGCCATCGAAAATGGAGCCGTCTGTCATCAAGGTTAACAGTGAAATGTATGATTTTAAATGAGGTATTTTCTAGCTTCAGAGGAGTGGCAGCGGAGAGGATGAGTGCACCCAGCTGGGGGTTTTTAAGCTGCCAGATTGCCTGACTGACTTCACTCTCTCTCGCAGTGGCAGGGGTGTTTGGCTCCCAGCGTCAGTCACAACGCATCATGCAGCAGCAAGCCCGCAGCGAGTGGAAGGGTTGAGGGGTCTCTTCATGTAGGGCATGTCAGACACACCCACAGATCTGTCCCAGCAGGGGTGACTCATAGATGGGTAAAAAGTCCCAAGGGCAAGAAGGCTTGAAAATGGGTAGGGGTGGTGAATATGCAGGTGTGAATTACAGAAATTGGTGATCTATTAAAGAAAAAGGATATGTTTGCGATTTGGGATGTTTGGCTTAGAGGAATTTTGTGAAGCAAAGCTCTTTTCAGAGTATTCTTGTGGCAGGGGCATTGTGAGGTCATGTAAAGTTGTTCTTTGTTCAGTTTTAAACAGGTCTCCAGGCACACCCACAGCTTGCTTCTCCTAATAGCACTGCTCTGCTGTCAGAACAACTTTTTGATAGTAACCACAGTGGAATATGAACATGCAGGCAAGGCAGTGTGACATCTTTAATCTCCAACGTGTGTGTGTGTGTGTGTGTGTGTGTGTGTGTGTGTGTGTGTGTGTGTGTGTGTGTGTGTGTGTGTGTGTGTGTGTGTGTCATTCTTTAGGATTGTTTTATATGAGCTTTATATTATTCACGTGTGCAAATTCATGGAATGCACACTTAGGCACATTTGTTTGCATCATATGTGTAAGAGGTTAGGCAGAAACAGAATATAAAAAGGAGGGTTTGGTGAATTAATTCCTAGCTAACCACATCCCTTTGAAGCAGACATGCCAATCACAATGAGACATGATGAAAATAGTCTCTCCAAATGGAGAGAAGAATCAAATTAGCTTCCCCAAGTTGGGAAGTAGTGGTGTAAGTAAGTACAGACTGACAGGACACAAATAATCTGTGCTACAAATGGACTGCCAGCAGCAGATGATGTCCCTAAATAAAATGAATTTATTTGTCTAGGTACCAGAATTCTGGGTTGTTTAAAATTGTGGTGCATGGTTTTAAATAGAGACACATAATAATTATTCTGTGCCAATACTGCTTAATTATACATTATACAAATTCTAAGTGCCATTCTGCACCCCAAAATACAAAATGCCAAGTAAAAAAGCTTGGATAAAAGACGGTTCTACAGTCCAGATTTAAAAGCATAATGAACTAGCAATCACAATAAACACAATAGGTCAATATACAATTAGGCCTGGCACTTTGAGGCAGAAACACTGTTGCCTAAATTACACTGTTGTCAACTAAAGGGGGACTAAATGGGCTTTCATACAAGCTCAGAAAAGAAGGAAATACACCACTTGTTTTTTAGCACTTCATCTAAATCTGTAAAATGTCTGGAGAGTACAGTGTCTGATCAGTGCAGAAATGCTTTATGTTCTTTTCTGAGAAATATTACACAATGCTGCACATTTTTATTGTCTATTTTACATACTGTAGGTTGTCACATTGTAACACTTTATCAGAGAAATGATGCACGGACTCTAGCCAACATCTCTGCTTACACTACTTAAATTACACGTAACTCTTACTTGCTGCACCTCACCACCCACTTTTTCCACTACTAGTCCACAGAGCACAGAAATGCCAACGTAACTGTTGGACTGTAAAAATGAAAATATCTACTTGTCTCAATGGGCTTCTTATTTGTCTTAATTTGAAGGCTATTAATAATATATACATGCGTGTTTATTGCTCCGTGGCATCACTATTTTTTGCAGTAATCAAACAAGTCACAGTATGAATAATGCGTGCCAGTCGTTGTCCCACACCCTTCTTTTCTACTCTTTTTTTCTTGTGCGTCTATAAAATATTGTTGGATAATTTTTAAAAAGGGGAATGTGGTTGAGTCAGTATTCTCATTTCATAAAGCCCTGAAAATAAGAGCAAAGACACATTGACGGAAAGAGGGAAAAAAACCCAAAGTGGATAGAATGTGTTTGTGATGATAAGCCAGGATGGATTATTTTCCTTCCACTCTGACAGCCCAGATAATGCAATTTATTTAGGCCGAATGGAGACGCCACAAGTGCCGCTCTTGTAACAATAGATCCTCAATTTCTTCGTCAGTCTCGCCGTGCAGGGCTGCTGAATTGGGTTGTATTGAATTGCTGGCATGTTACTCCTGCCTGGTCCTCTCCAGGCTGATTCGGTGTGACGCTCAGTCCACGAGGTACTCGCTAAGAGCGCATCCGCTGCTTTCTGCTGTCTCAGTCGTCTGGCACTGTAGCTAATTGCAAATGTCATGCTTTTTCACAGTTTGCGTGTGTGCATGCATTTCTTTGTGTGGTAGCTTGTGCAGAGAGGAGGAAAACATTTTATGCCGTTGAAATAAGGTTAAGTTAAAGATTAAAGTTTGTATTTACAATAATGAGGATTCTGCATTGATATAAAATGAGACAGTCTTGTAATTGATTTGTGGGGGTATATATTAACCTATAAAAGTTATTACTGTTTTATCATTGTGTCCCCACAGGTCTGTTGTTTTTATGTCACATATATCTGTGGGATTGATTTGCACGTTGAAGATAATAGCATTATATGAATAAACTATAACTTGGAACAGTTTACTACATTGGCCATATAGTCCAAGTCATTTGAGTAATCAAGTGTTGATTGCTTGCGTTCTCAATAATGACTAATACATAATTTTACTGAATTACATGTGGAATGTTTCAGCACAGACTGCAACACTCGTCCAGTGTTGTTGTTTGTTGTTCTTCACCTTCACCCTGGACGCACATATGTAGCCAGATACAGGGCACCACATGTGGTCAGACAGACAGAAATAGCTTCTTCCTACCCTGCAGTGCTCATCAATCCTAGTTTGTCAGAGGTTGCTATATTCACGCTCAGTACAGTAATCACATTGCTACACCTGCTCTATCTACAGACCGTCACTCTATGATGTGAGCACCTTCTTAAAGGGTGTGCACTGGCATGTGCAGCCTTTCATGATGGGTTCAAACTCTGTCTCAGCATGCCTTTACACTCCTATTCTTTACCAAAGCTGTATTTTTATTGCGTGATCCTATTAATTCACAGTGATGTAGGTTTGTAACCTCTGTCTATCTTCAATTAGTCACTATTAGATTATTAAAATAATCTAAGACTGAATTAGGGTCTGCATCTTTGTGCTAGAGAAAAGTCTTATCTATATTTCAGCATGAGTTTTCTGTTTCCCTCAGTATGTATTCAGCTTGCTGTACAAGTAACTGTAGCTCATCTGCAGTGACTGACTTGTCTGTCTAGAGACATGTTGATACACGGATCATGTTCCTACGTGTTAGTCTGTCGGCCTTTGTCCTTCTTGTCAGAAATGAGATGGAAACTTGGAGTCATGCAGGTGATATTGATAATTCAGCAGACTTTGGCCAAACCCTCGTAGCATTTCTCTTTAGCTGTTTGTATTTTAATTGAATTTAGACATAAGTGTAATTATTTACTATTGTCTTGTGCAGTTTCATTTTTATACGAATTTTAGTTTTCTTCAGATGTGGGCACTGTGTTGTTGATCTGGGTTATAGGGGCTATAAACCACTGGCAGAGCCACTTTAACAGATACATTAACTTTTGCATATATTTTGCTGTGTATAATCACTAAATGCACAAAACACATGTTCACTGTAGCCATCATGCAAGGGACAATATGAATATTTTATCATACAGACTCATCAAATCCAATACAGTGACGTCGGCAAAGAGTGCATTTAGCCCATACTTTGCAATTCAGTGCAGCCATCCTTATGGTTCTAACTGTTCTGTGTGCCTCACTACCTTTTAGGGATGTACTGTCGCATTAAATTTTAACCGGGCAGCTCTTGCTGGGCCCCGGCGATGGCTTATCACGCTCATAGAGGGGGAACACTTCAACAGGCCGAGGCATGATCTCTGTCTCAGCAAAGCTATTACAAGGTTCAGCGATTCTAAGCACAGCAATGCACTGGGTGATAAGCAGGTGTATATACAGTAAATGTAAGTGCGTGTTTGTGCAGTTTTGCCGTTTGTGTGTTGCGCGTTCATTCATGCGGAGTTTAGTGTTTCTGTCAGCACAACCTTTTCTACAGGCTTCTATTCAGTTGAATTTGCTAACCACTCAGCTTCAGACTTAGAGACATTTCCCCTATCACAATCCTCTTTTATGCTCCATTCTAAATCCTGGGTTTGAGTAACAGGGACCCAGCTCCCTGAATATGCCACAACGTTAAAATAATTTCTCAACTGAGAAGATGACCCCAAATAGCAGGAAATGTCACACGGACGATCATATTTCAAGCAGTATAAAGATGTTGCAGTATCAGCTCATTGTCAGGAAACAAGACTTTAGCTTATCTGTTTTGTGAATATGTTTCTTATCACAAACCTCAGCCCTAAAAATATATCCCAATAAGCCCTAACTTTATATCTGCCCACTGTATCTCCCTTTCTCCCCATTGTATGTTTGTCATTTCAGTGTCTTCACCCCACTCTTTTTGGCTTTTTCTTTTTCTTTCTGTCTTTCACACAGAATGAGAAAGAGGCACTGTAGGGATAGAAAAGGCAACCTATTTTAGGACCAGTGTGTAATTAATCATAAGCTAGCAGCAAGCATTAAGAGGGGGGGAAATGTATGATAGCTCCCTCTGTGACTTTCTGTCCCTTCCTAGCTGACATTTTCTCTGTTTTTCTCTATACTAAATTTTAATTTGTGTCTCCTTCTTCCATCCAGGTCCAGTGGATATGTTGTGGTTCTTTTCCTCTCTATCTCTCACTCTCTATTGCTCACTCTCTGCTTTGTACCTATTATTCATTTGAATATAACATTTTTGTTATTTAAAAACTGTAAAAGAAAACTGTAAAATTTCATCATACACGAACAGGTTGAGAAAGACCAAGAGGAACCTCAACCACAGAGTGAAGGAAGTAAGAATGGGTTTGTCCAAACCACACAAGCTTATCTGTGAAGCACAGTGGAAAAAGTGTCATTTCTTGGGCTGCGTGGCTGCTTCTGGAATAGGCTCACCAATCTTTATTGATGATATAACTTATTTTAGTCACAGGAGAAGGAATTCAGATGTGTACATTTTGTTTACCTTTATCTGAGAAATACACCAGAACTAATTAAAAGGAGCTTGAATTGAATTGAAAGCAGGTGAAATGCATGGAATGGCATGGAATGGCTGTAGCTCAGTTGGTAAGACAGTTGACCATGGACCACAGGTCCACAGGAACCACCTCAGTGGTTCAATCCCCGCCCCCGGCTACAAGTCGAAGTGTCCTTGGTTGCTCCCGGTGGGTCAGAGTAGCACCTTGCATTGCAGCCACCGCCATTGGTGTGTGAGTGTGAGTGTGTGTGAATGGGAATCAACATTGTAAAGCGCTTTGAATAAAAGTGCTACATAAGTGACTATTTACCATTTATTTATCATGTTCAAATGAACATGCATCACATGCTTCACTGCCCCTTCACTGATGTTTAAATTGGCTCTTTTGGTTCTAGTTTCGGTAGTATGTTTAAAAAAATGTCACCAAACTTCCCTCTGATTTTCCTCTCTACTTCTAGCTGAAAAATGTCCTTCAGGCGACATCACTTGGAGGAACCTTCAGTTCAGATTATGTAATCTCATTGCTGTGGTTGCTTGTTGTTGTTGAGGTTGTAATCATGGTCAAACTGCTTTTCCAGAGCTCGTCCAGGTGAAATCAGCTGAACTCCTATTGATGAAAAACTCCTCCGGGTGATGTCATCTGGAGTTTTTCAGCTAGAAGCAGAGAAGGTGGAAGTCAGAGGGAATTTGAAAAGCATTAATGTACATTTACACCCTAAAATAAAGCCATAGAAAGCAAGTTGAAAACTTAAAGTTGCCCTTTAAGTTTTATTCGCTTTATTTTACTGTTGTTTGGGGAATAATGCCCTGCAGAGCAGACTTATATGTGTTGTTTAAAGAGAAATTGATAAATAAAATATAGAAATAAGAAAATATAATGATTGATAAATTTATATATTTTTTGTAAATTAATTGTTATACTAGTTAGTTATACTACTACTGCCGGCTATATGTCGAAGTGTCTCTGGGCAAGACACTGAACCACCGACAGCCCATTCCCATCTCCAGCTATGCAGATCCAGCCCAAGCCCGGTAGAAATTGGGGAGGGTTGCGTGAGGAAGGGCATCCGGCATAAACACTGTGCCAAATCAACATGCGGACAATGATTGTTACGTTCAGATACTGTCAAATGAAACTGAACTTCTGAGCTTTTTTTTCAGTGTACAGCAGAAACAAATGATTTAAAATTGTCGTTGCAACACTGGAGGGGACTGTATGATGACACTGCTACGTCTGCAGCCTACTGTTTGTAGACAGATGGTGAAGAACAACGTCTCGTTTGTGTGTAATAAGTCGTTACTAATTGTCTGCAGATTGGATCAATGTCCTACTCTGCTGCTACTCAGCTCTCTGTTTGTATTAGCACAGACAGCACAACCATCAGTTATCAGTGAGGGTAGATTGTAGCTGAGGAAAGGTCCTTTTTATCCCACCATTAAGTCAATTTTGCCTGGATGAATTGTGTCAACAAAAGGTTTGATTTTTTTATAGAAAACTGACCAATAGGAACACACGTTTAAAGGATGTTAAGGCACTAAACAGATGCATGCCCACACACATGAATAAACACTGTCACGCACTAGCTTTGCCCTAATCTTTTCTGTTGTTGGTGCCATCCACTAAAGAGCTTATGGATTAGTTTTTTAAGATGTATCACTGTCATTTTTCATGATGGCTATGAAAACCTTTTGCAATATTAATGCAGATAGCAACACAAACCCGAACTACAGAGACACGGTGTGATGTGATTGACTGGGTGAATGATGAAAAGAAGTTCACCTTTTGGCCACTTGATGACTTTAGTCTTCGGCTGTCAGTTACACTGTGTGCATCACTGCCTTTTGAACTGCAGCAATTGAATGCCTGCCTGGCTGTGTTTCAGACTGGAGAGATGCATCTAGCTAATATTTAATACCAAAACTGCATGCAGAGATACTCAGATGTCAGACAATGCATAGGGAGAAGTTTGTACTGTGCACAGGTTTACCAAGAGCAGGGGAGGGGGTGATGCCTTGATGCTGCTAAATCAACATGCACCTCACCTTTGACCTGGAATGAGATGTCGAGCAGTAACAAGAAAAACCTCTTCTAAGCTGAGTTACTCATGTTTTAGGAGAACTAGTTTGGCTTTAATATTTCTTTCTATCTTATACTTATAGTATTTGAGATGGCGCAGACCCACAAACACCCACACACACAAACACACTCAAACTATGTCTACCTCCAGGAACTGCCACCTTCATCTTTCAACAAGGACACTGGATTTCACAGTGGATTAAAGAAACCCACTGCTTGGAATTGACGGTATTGTAAGCATTTTAATTCAAAAGTCATACACAAACCAGTTTGAAAAGCAACTGCTCCAAAAAATGTAGCATCCTGGCATTTAATATGTCACCCAGAGTGAATGCTGTACAAGTTTGAGTGAAAAAAGCTTTTCACTTCACATCACCTAATTTACCTTAAGCTTTGCTGTGAACGACAGCGATGAAAAAAGATTGCGGTTCTTGCTGACAGTCTTCCTCCACCGTGAAAACAGGCTTTTGGTGCCATGCTTTTATCCACACTTACTTGAATCAACGACGAGAGTGCATTGCAATGCAAAATAATAATTTAAGCATTGCTTTTAGTATGGCATCTTTTAGGCCAGTGCTCTTCCAAACATTTCACTGCCAAGAGAAATGACACAATTACATTAGCAATAAGCAGATGATGTTAAAAGATTATTAGGTTTTACTTTTGTCTGTTAAGGGGTTATATTTAGATTGGGTTGAGACTTCTCAGAGATGAGTTTTTTTGATTTGTCGTAATGTATTTCTGTTGGAGTTTAATGGTTGCAGTGTGAAATATTTTTGATTCTCTGGTGGGTCAACGCCAAATATGGATGGCTGGATGGATGGATGCGTAATGACTCTAACAGCTTCCTTTCACCTCTTCTCTTTACTACATTTCTCTTATCCATTACCTAACATTTTTAGATCCAACCAGGCACAAAGTGTCTTTTTTGTATTTTATAATACTCTGCTCAGCATTTGCAGATTTTGCCATCTCCATCATTAACCTTTAAGCAATGTATTTTTTTCAAATCACATGCAGTGTTTTTTTTCCCCTCACCACTGTTGATTTAAGAAATGAGTCTGTCTCATTCAGTGAAACACTTTTATGTACTTTTGAAAGGCAGCCTTTCCATCATCTCCCCTGCCCAGTGTAGCAACTGCAGCCTCTCTGCAGCGGTGGGAGTCTGTCACCCTCTTTCACAGGAAATTGAACACACACTCACATTATATTTCACCAGAATGCAATGAGTCAGGGTCAGACAAACATCCAGAAATATGCTTTCACAAGAACCCATATGCATAAACACACGCTCGCACTCAAATGACAGTAATCCCAGACATTGAGGGGAACTGCACTCAGTGTTCTGCACAGCATCTCTCTGCTCATACATCATTAACTGAGCCTGGGTGTTATAATGGAGAAGATGCACTGTATTAGATGGCCTGGCAGATTGTGTCAGGGCCTGCAATCCTATCAGGATTGGACAATATAAAGACACTTAATCTAGCCAGTTCCCCACAGTCTTTCATCGCACACAGTATAAAAAAAAGTCTTATGCCTGATCCTCACTCTAACCACCCTTGTCAAATCCTCCTCTTCCTTCCCTCTGTTGAAACCTAAAATATAACAGTAATAATTACTTACGAGACTTAATCTTCAATCTCCACCATTCATCTAGTAAAACATTTCCCATGAAGAGGCATGGAGTTTCAGCCCAGCAGCATAAAATGTGTTTAATACCTTATCTGCAACACAATAATGTGCCATAAAGATAGGTGGCCTCTAGTATGCCTGACTAGGTGATGATCAGCTAGTTTATGAGGACCTTGGCTCATCGCAAGGACCTGAAAATAGAGGTGGGGTAACGGCAGGAGGAGGACAACTCAGCACATTGTCCTTCACATAGTAAGCATCAGTCATGATAAACAGGCCCAAGGCAGACACAACAACAGCCAACCTGTCACCTTGTAGAAAGCTGTAGAGACAGGGACGAGTCTACGTACTGTGTGCCAACTATCATACTCCTCTGTCTCTGTCAGAACAGCAGCGACATGATGGGTTCTGTAAGAATAACGAGAGGGAAATAATGCTGGCTCATTGCCTGTCACAGTTTGTCACCATCAGAGGCATTTTTCTAATGCTCTTTCTCTGTAGATAATAAATTATAAATTCATGTTTGTCAGTTAACCCCCGCTCTCCTCTCTCTCTCACTGTGACAGTGGAGAATAACCCGTGCCAGACCAACCCCTGTCTCCACGGAGGGAGTTGCCTGCAGGAAGGTGACGGCTATAGCTGCTACTGTCCTCAGGGCTTCTCTGGAGAGAGCTGCGAGATTGGTGAGTCACTGCCAGGTCAAGTCAGAGCGAGGGAAACCTCAGAGATCACCAGCTGAAGACAGATGCTGTGTCACTGTGGCATAAGGGAAATAACACAGGCATATGCTGGGACATCATTTAGCACATGTACACTAAAGTATAATGAATTGAGGAGCAAAGCATCAGCTAATTCCTCCTCTGTGGGCTTTGATCTCACTTAAAGCACGTAAAGGCACGAGGAGCTTTCCTGTCTGGTCCAGCAGGTTTGGATCAACTGTCTGATGACTGAAAGTGAACAGTGGATATCCATATGCTGCAAGTCACCCGCATGTGACAGAGATGGCTGAATGTGTGCTATATTGGCTCAGTTTAGTGTGTTTCTCTGTGTGTGTGTGTGTGTGTGTGTGTGTGTGTGTGTGTGTGTGTGTGTGTGTGTGTGTGTGTGTGTGTGTGTGTGTGTGTGTGTGTGTGTGTGTTTGTGTGTGTGTTTGTTTGTGTGTGTGTGTTTTCACCTTTGCCTCTAGAGTAGTGGAATGCCCATCTTTCCACTCAGCTATGTGATGGGAGTCCGATAATGGCAGTGAACTGTTTTAGGTGTGTGTGTGTGTGTGTCAGGAACCTGCAGGACACACAGGCCACACAGGAACTATGAGCTCAGTGAGGGGTGGAGTGGCTGAGGAAAGTGGTTGAGCCATAGACACGTGTTGCTGCAGATGAAGAAAGACAGAAAACTAAAGCAAAGAAGGAAATGTGGCATTGGCAAAAGGCATCAAAGTGGCTTTCTTTAAAGCCTTCTGAGACTTCAACATGTGCTCTGTTGATAGAGGTTGAATATAATATAATTGGTGCAAAGTTGTTGTTGTTGATGCTGTTCAGGCTGGCACATTGATTCTGGGTCCTGGCCAAAGAACCGTGGGTTGGATCACAGTAAATATTAGATTATGTACAGAAGCAGCATGTTCTGTGGCAAATGTGCTGCTTTAGAATCTAAGTTTTACATTTATGCCTTTCAAGTCTAGTCTTTCTTTCGACAGTTGCCAATTTGTACACCACTTGTCTGGCGCATGAACTTCCTCTGACATATTTAAGACCTTGAAGCAAATCAGTAAAGTCATCAAATTTTCCTGATGAAATAGCTGATGTTTATCTAAGTGAAATCACTAAGAGCACCGAATGTACCACTCAGAATTTGTTATTAGAATGAGAAAAAAAGCAACTCAGAGCATTTGGAATCTATTTTTCAACCTCTGTGTTCTATTGTCACATATACAAAGACAATGGAGCTCAGGTGTTAGTGTCATTAAGGTCATATATCAGGGGTTAAGGGTCAAAAGAGGGTTATTGTCCCGGATCAGGCTATCAATAAACTTTAATGCTTATACCCAAAACTACTTATAATTCAACATGTAGGCGTGACTGTGCATTGGAGATCAATCAACATTCTAGTGTTGGATCAATAAATTGTGACAAATGCATGTTAAGTGCATGAGTTTACACACACATAGTTTGTAATGATTTGCTCCAATTGATCTGGTTTAGTTACTGAAGTTAAATCGTGATGGTTTGTAGAAGAAATGGGAATAAATTATGATATTTCAACATTTTAAATGTTGGGAGAAGCCAATTCATAACATATACAGTTCTGTGCTCACATTGCTTTCCTGCTTACAGCATTTTTCTCTCAGGAATGTTTAATTGCCTTTTCCAGTGGTATTGAAGAGTTGAGATTTCGATTATGTTGCTAAACAGCTGCGTATCTGGTGTTTTTAATATTAATTATGGCCAAAGGCAACAAGGTTAATTGCCTGTAACAGCAAAAGCTTGACCACAATTTAACCAACATAACACTGTGCTACTATTCTAGAGAAAAGTGTAATAGCTGTGTTGCATTCTATGCCTACAGCTTATTTCTTTCAGTTCACCATCTTTGGGTGAAGGCATTTTTCTTTTCATCCAATTCTAAAAAAGTTTAGATACAACTTCATTATAGCCAGAGAGGCGTATACGTATAAACCAGTGTGTTCTGCACTACCTCTGCTCTCAATTTGAAATTATTTTTTCGGGAAATAAGGCACCGGCACCACATCTGCAACACACCTTAGAGGCTGTCTCCAGGTCTTGGCTTGTAGCTGCAATTATTTGGAAAGAACCGTTTTTGGGACCTGCAATATTGATAGCCCATGTTTGTACTGTAGCTCTGAAGTTAATATTTATGAGAGCAGGGGAAAGAGAGGGAGAGAAGCTGTGGACACGTCATTTTTAGCAGATTGGCTCCACTCAGACCTTAAGTTTAGAAAATATTTCACCTAATCTGTATTCCGAATTTTATCTTCACTCATTTAAGCAAAGACAGACAGACAATAATGTGTAACACCGAACTGACGTCAGAAATCTAAGCTCCGCATTGTAGTATCCCATTGATCATCAGGGCCGGTTTGTGAAAGCTGGATCCTGCAGCAGAATTAATGATTAATGAGGCACAACACAGCCTGTCAGTTTGACTGCCATGTGTTAAGATATAATAATGAATAACGTTTTTGTCCCCCACAGCTGAAATGAACATTTGTTCACAGATATGAGAGAATAAAATATAGTCCAAAACAAAAAACACTGCTGGGGGGATGTTACTCCCCTGATGATGTCCAGATAAAATAGTCAAATATGTCAGTCTTATTGCCTCTAATCCTTCTTGTAGTGTATACAAAAAGCAGATAAAGTAAGATCACTGTGCATCCAAGGAAATGTAATAATTCAGTTCTAAAAGTACTTTAAATTGTAGGGAAATAATTTAAACATGTTTAAGCTCCTAAACACCCGGTGTACACCTGCAGATGTTTTCAGTTATCGGATCTGATTGGACCTCTTCTCAGGACATAGTGCATAAGTACTCATTTTCCTTTCTGTATATTTGTTGTTTTAGTTACAACTTTATCATTCTTATGGATTTCATTGTGTAAACCCCAGGATACATTTAACCAAATTCAACCTTAGCAAAGCTCAATCAGTTAATAGTATTAGTGAACATTATCCACTAATGCCAGGGTTTTGTCACATGTCAAAGTGTCTTTGACCAAGGCACTGAACTCCAACTTAGTTGGTCTTGGTGAGTGTAGGCCAGCTGCATCGCAGTTCCTCCATTGGTGTGTGAGTGTGCGCGCGACAGTCACTTAACCAATGTGCTTTTATTGTCTAAATGTGACCACACAGAGAACTTTGGAGTCAAAATAAGCTTGGTGGTCTGAGAGTCCTGCACTTTGTATGCCCAAAGTCCACCTCCTTGTGACTCAGTATCTTTTACTAAATGTAGTACTTGATTCATTCAAAACATACAGTATGTTGCAGATGAATCCATCCAGCAAATTACATCCTGTCTGCCATTTAGGTAAATAAGAACATCATTTTAGGAGACAGGTTTGACTAACAAGGGCTGTTTGTTGCAGTCAGAAGCTCCAGAACAAGCAATTAAGTAAACCTCAGAATATTATTGGCATGCTAATCAAATGAATGTGGGGACATAAGTGCCCTCACATTTCATTATCTTGAAGCCTGTATCTACAGTAAACATTTTTATATAACAGGGTTCAAAATACTTCAGGTTAAGATACCATATTTTCAATTTCTCTTCATTCAGCATCCCACGCATGGAAGGATTTAACTTACCAATATTGAGTGATTTCCTCAACAGGTTAAGATGCATCCTGGTTTTTAATTTATATTGTATTTGGCATCTTTTCCTTTGAGGACTCTGGCAGGTCTAATGTGGTTTGTTGTGGAGGAAATGTATTAACCTGTCCTGCTCTATCTTTGCTCACAGGTCAGCAAATCACAGTGATTCTAAATGAAACAGGAGTTAGACAATGTATTTTCTTTGACAGTTGTTATTTCTTCAGGAAGATGTCAGTCAGCCCATTAGTCAGTAAGTCAGGCAGAAGAAAGAAAGTGAGCATGCAGGTAAATCATTTCGAGCTGTGAGCTTTTCATATGCATCTAGGTTAACTAACTAATAGAGACAGACATGTAAGTGTTTACTTTGTTGCAGTGAAATCCCAGCTATCAGCTGGTGGCTGGAGTTTGCCTTTGGGTTTTAAAATGCAGAACATGTTGTGGGGTCAAGACGGTAAATGATCCTCTTAAAAGGAGGAAATTACTCTGATCGCACAATTCTCTCTTCCTGTCTTTCGACCCCTGTCCCTCTTCCTCTCCATCCATCTTTCTCATGGCCCTGTGTGGATTTCCCTCCTCAATTTTGTGTGTCATATGCATGATGAATTAGAGGAGATAACAGCACCTGAACTGCTTCACAGAGGCTTGACAATTTAACCGAAATGACATGCTCCAAGAACTGTCAGTTTTTAATTTTCCCTTTTCTTTCTCCTCTGCTCTCCAACAAGTCTTCAAGCAAATCAGTGAGAAACATGTACTATTGGTGGACACACTGTAACACACAACCTGTGAAAAAAGCAAATGCACTATCTAACTATCTAACATTCAGTCAGATTCACAGGTGGTTTGAAGAACTCACATGCCAGTTTCAGAAAAATAAATTGCATAGCAACATCTACAGTATTTGAGAACACAGCAGTGTCCTCAAGTTGCATTTCTGCTTAACAGCAAGCACACCTGATGTTCTGTTTTTTTACACCTCCACACACATCCTCATTTTCAATCATGGTGATTAGATCTGAGTTTTCTCCCCCACTTCCTCCCCACCCCTACTTTCCACCTCTCCTCTGCACATTTTATGAAATGTGATGATTTTTTTTCTTATGTACATTAGTTTTGTCTGACCTCATCTTCGTATCATAATGCCCGTCACCACCCTCTCACCCCTTCTTCTTCTGCTCTCCTATTAATTCTCTATCTCCTGTTTCTTCCTAGTTTGCTTTGCCCCCCTTCAATCTCGTTTTTTCTTTTTTACCCCTCTCCTCTGCACCCCATCTCCCTGCCCTCCTCACTTCTTCCCCTCACTCCTCCTTCCTCTGTTGCTTTTTGGCAACACCTACAGTATAGCACTGTAGTGGAATTGCTCTGCAGTGCAGAGATTGGGGTGAAAACAAGCCTGTAGCCTCCCAGCATTTCTCCCAAATAACACATTTCATTTCCTGCCATACTTCTTCACTCCCCACACAACCCCTAACCTCCCCCTCCTTCCCTCTTTCCTGCCTCCGATGCTTCCGTTTCTTTCTCTCTCTCTCTTGCTCTGTATTTTCCTGTCAAAGGCCAATACAATTATTCATACAGAAATGCCTTTGTACTCATGCATAAAATGAAGCTCACACACTCACTCACCTGCATACTCGAATTGCCAAATATGCTCACAAGCATGTGCACAAAATATATTCTCCTGTGTTTTCTGTCTTTCTCTTAAAACGACCTGGTTGGGGGGAAGCAGCCCCCCCCCCACACACACACACACTCAAACACACATGTTTGGGCAAATGTCATATATAAAACTAATATGTATCTGAGGCTATATCAAGAGCTAATTCATAATCATGTTTAAAGGGGCCAAAAGAAATGCCTGCGCTGGTTTTCAGTATTAAGTAATTCATCCTCTGGGACTCACTCATCTCACATCAGCTCATTTGATTGAGCCTGAAAGATTCATGAATTTGAGGGTATTAATATCATCAGCCTCCAACTTACAGTATGCCCCTCCATCCACAGGCGTGAGCGATGAGGTCAAAGCAGGCAAATGTGAAGGACAGGCTGCAGCTGAGAATAATGGATGTTTTATTGTAGATCAACACGCGCTGTTGAGATATTTGTCAGCAGACCTCCCGGAATGTGGTGATTTGGGGTGAACTGAGCCAGAAAGTGATATTGGCACGCTCAGAGTACTAGTATTGTATTCGATAAAGCAAAGAGTTATGACTGAAGTTGTAGGACCGAGAAAGGAAAAAAGAAAGAGGCCAACAGATAGATATTCTCAGTTAGTTGCAAGGGTATGTACAGGAAGACAGATGGAATTGGCTGATGCTGCCATGTTGCTTCCCTCTGGACATCTCATTCACTTCTACATTAATGATGGAATGGATTTATGTGCTTGGCTCCAGTCCTCTAAGTTCTTGCAGTTAGGTCAATATGTTGTGGAGTTTTTACTGCCATGTCTTTGCTTTGACTTTTTCCTGCAATGCTCCATTCTGGTGCTTGAAGAATGCATTAGAGCGTGGATAAAGGATTTATGTAATTCATGAGCAGTTTCAGATCACATATAGTGGAACACCCCAGACAAACTCTAAATGGTTATGGTTAAAATTATTCTTTATTTCTTGTCCTTTTCAGCTTATCCCGTGAGTTCAGGGTGGCCACAGCGGATCATTGTATGCATGTTGAGTTGCCATAGTTTTGACGCCAGATGCCCTTCCTGAGGCAACCTTCCCCAATTTCTACCAGGCTTGGGACCGGCACCGCACACCTGGGGATGGGAATAGGCTAGGGGTTAGGGGTTCAGTGTCTTGCCCACAGACACTTCGCGATATAGTCGGTACCAGGGATCAAACCGCTGACCCTGTGGTCCATGGATGATTGCCTTTACCAACTGAGCTACAGCATAAATACAGAAAATTGAATTTTCTGATTTCTATTTTTCAGAGAAAATACTGTACATCCAGGAAGGTGTTTTAGCATCTGTGTGCTGGAGTGCTAAAAGACCGTGTCTAAATCTGCAACCTAGAGTTTGAACCTAAAATGTTGTATTATATACTACTGTAGTGCTCCAACTGATCTGATACCAGAACCACGCACAGTGAAACATGACCGCACCCCACGATGAATAAAAAGTAATCCAAGTAATTCACGTAAAATTTAACAATATTTACACATAATGTGTTACAATGTACAGAGTTTACACCGCAAGCATCTGTATAGTTTGACCAACACTGGTGATCTGTAGACCTGTGCTTACAACTACGGGAAGAGAAGGGAACTTATTTTAATAAATAATGAAAAGACTTTAAAGCTAAACAAAAAATGGATGTTTAAATAAACCTTCTTCTCGTAGAAAAGCACAGAGACAGCAGCAATCTAAAAATGGTATGACAACAAATGACTTAACACAGTGATTTGAATAAACCATGCAGCAGGATGGATGTGACACTGAATGGGGAACTGGCAGAGTACGTGTCTTTTGTGTGATTGATGACCAGCAGTTTGTCACAGTTTGTCGGCAGCAGAGCAACTCTGAAAGGGCTATGATTGGCTGGCTCGGCCTGTATTCACATGCCTCATTAATTCATCCATGCCACTGGATTCCTAAATCAGCATTAGGATAGGCCATGTGCTTAACCCACCACTACCACCACCACTATACATACTCTTACACAAACCCTGCTTACACCACCGGGAGGGCCTGATTGGAGCTGTGCAGCCTGCAGCTGATTCAGGCTGTATGCAGCTGATTCATGCAGGGATACATAGACACATGCATACACAAAAGCAGTCAGACGCGCAAAAATCCCACTACACAAAAATGGGGTCAAAAATCCCCAAATTCTTTCATGGTCTAACACAAACACACACATACAACCCTAAACACCTGTAGGTGTGCACAAATGTGCAGTTAAACACTGTTAACACTAGGGAAGAATTGGGTATATGGCATAATTTCCTAGTATTCAATCAGCATGGACACTCCTTCCTCTCCAGCTCCTCAGGACAATGAGAAACAAAGGACATTCTGGCTGCAGAGCTGAATGAGAATGAGGCACAGGGCTCATAATGTATGTTTGTGTGTGGGTGTGTGTGTGTATGTGTGCGTGCGTGCGTGCCTCCTGCATGCAATATCTCTTTGTTATAAACACACCTGCAGATTAATGAGCTGCTGGCCAAGTTGCCAAGACTCACCTCTCTCTTTCTCTTTATCTTTTTTTAACTTTCATTCACACACACACACACACAGACTCATTTTTTTTTTCGTCACTCTACCATACACACATTCACACATTTGCCACCTTGAGTTGCCTCATCTTTACCACTCCTCCTTGTAATTTACTTGTCAGCTAAAACATGGGGTACAGTAAATGAATATGCATCCATGTGCCTGATACATGTTGTATTTAGATTGTGTGTGTTGTGCTGGATAGATGGGAGCCATGCCTCCATATACACTGGGTGACAGCTGTAGAAGGAAGTGAACCATATAAAGGCTGGCCATGGAGAAAGCAGGACAAATTGATTTCCCATGAAGACTGGGAATGGGGTTTTACACAGCGAAGGCCTTATCATTCTTCCTGGTGAAACACCACAGCACACACTGAGACCTAAACGTGCATGTATCATCAAATATAAATATGGATCACATTATAATACATTTTGTTTGTGTTCTCAGAAGCATTAAAACACAAACATACATTCTAGGTCCTTCACAGAAATGATTTTTTTTTGATGACCTAATCTTTAAAGCCACTCTGTGAAAATTTGACCAGTACAGTATTAGCACTAGTTTTGTTTGAATTGTTATGTACTGTATACATTTATTATGCAAATAATAATAACGGTTGATAGTAGGTGGCATTATTTTAACAAACTCTACAAATGCTACAAACATTAGCCAAACAAAGTCAGTGAAGAAGACTTGTGTACAATGCACAATCATGTATAATTAATATTTCTAAAATGTTTGTTGCAGAACAAATTTCACTGCCTTGCTTTAAGTCTATGCACGTTACAATGAATCTCTCCATTCTTGATTAAAAATATATTTATTATTAAAACTAAACGCTGTTACCCAGTATCTAGGGTCAATTGTGCAATTTCAATAAAGAATCCCTAGAAATGCTATCTCTTGTTACATTGCAACTGTGCAACAATAACTATAGTAACTATAGTTACAAAAATAAAAATGGTAACTGCATATTGGACTATGAACACTTTCAGCACACAAATGACCATAACTTTGTCATGTTAAATGCAACAGTAGCAGCATACCCTCACACAGTAGCTTTTGCTAAAAGGTGGATAATGCTATGGCTTCTGCGGAGACACAATGGCCTCCTTTCAATGAAACTCCAGAGAACAACTGGCACTACTATTAAGTGAGAGGAGAAAAGGTAATATCGGAATTTAGACATTTTTCACATCATTTAAAAACTGAATAAACTAAATACATATATTAAAACTACACTCATCACCTCTTGTCCAGATTTAGGCAGATTTATAATAATCTGAATACGTCTGACTAAGTTGTTCAAAAACAATTAAAAACACATCTCAGATTCATGACTTCATTGGGTAAGAAGTTTCTTCATTCGGATATGTATTTTTTAAAAATCTGCCCACACATGCTCAGAATTTTCAGAACTTTGTCTGAAGTACTATAAGCAAGAGTCAGTTGTGCATGCACAAGATCTCTGATTCAGATAATTTGCAATTATTTTTAATGTAACATTCCTTTTTTCTGTTGTAAAGATATATAGATATTAGCAAAAGTATGAATATTCAGTATATGTGCACCGGAACATATACTGTCCACACAGTGGTGACCTAACCCAAAATTACAAAGTTGTTGTTTTTTCTCCATGGTAGCGGGGCAGGAAGGTAGAAAACAAGAAAGACAAAAATGAGAGAGAGACGAGACCCAGAAGTTATAAAATAGACGAAGATAAGATGATTGAGCGGATAAAGTCTCTGACTGGGCTTCAGCATAACTGTCAAATATAAAATAATTCTTCCTTAACATGAAGGCAGTTTTTTGGTTCATTTCTTTTTAAAAGTAGTTTTTAACATGTAACATCAGCTCTCCCTGGCTAAGCAACACATACTTATGAATTTTCACTGTCAGGGATTAATTAATTGATTTTGACAGCACTATGGAAAAAATAGATAATTTCACTCTACTAGTTCCTCTTTAAGTATGTCAGAAATAGCGACAGGAGGCAGAGAATAGCCTGTCATTCAACCCTCTGGGGATCTGCTCTACTTTAAGAATAGTTTTTATATTTTTTTTAAGTGTGCATGTTCACAGAAGTAAGGGCAGAGAGAGTCAGAAGAGGGATGGAAAGATCTCGGGAAGAATGGAAGTGTGAAAGCTAAAAGAGAAGTAGAGAATGAAGAAAGAAAGCAAAACATTTTAGGGAAGGTGGAAAAGTAAAAAGACATGACTTTAAGAATGATGATATGAAAATTGAGGAAGGGAGTAAAAAAAGAACGAACTGGTGGGGGATAGATAAAACTGTGATGGAGGAATTGATGGAGAAGAAAGTGGAGGAAAATAGAGACAATTACAGTACATGTGTTAAGTTTTTGGAGTTAGATATGTAGCTCCCTAATAATTCCACCCCTGGGTGTCTTGTCAAGGAACAGGCCTAACCCTGTATGACCCAGAAGAACCCTGATCCATCTAACACCAGGAGCCCTAAAGGGACACCTGTAAACCCTCCTAACTCAAAGGAAATTAGCCTGGTAATACCCAGAGGGCGAAGGAGTATAAACTTGCCATTTAGAGATGTCCATAGGGAGTGAGACACAGTGGAACTTGAAAAGACTGGGAAGTGACTAATGAACAGGAAGTACGGAAGGCAATGAAGGGAAGCAGAAGAAGGGAAATTATTGCAATAGAAGGAAATAAAGAGGAAAAGGGGGAGAAACAAAGTGAAAGTATAAAAAGAAATTCTAATCTACAGCCTGTACTGATGATTCTCTGGATCTGCTCTGCATTTCCTGTCATTTTAAGGTCTTGGAAATAGTTAACTTCTTTCTCCTTCTGTGAGGAGACAGAAATAGAGAGAGAGAATGTATGATACTGGTGGCATTGTGGCAGCTTGCTTGGCTTCCTCTGTCCCTGGCTTCCTTTTCCTGGCCACTGGCCCCCTCCCACACAAAATATAAACAGACACTGAAGACACAGCCAGTGAATGCACACAGACACATACTGTACTGTACATAGCATCATTGAGCAGAGTCAGGCTGTCAGAACTGAAGGCTAGCAGAGCGATGTGAGATGTTGTGACACTTTACCTCATTACATTTTCCCAGGCTGTTATGAATGTTGCAGCAGCGCTGTCAACCAAAGCGAAGACCTGTCTGAAACATTCGGGCGGGCAGACGCATCCACACACCACGACGCTGACGCATTCCCATATTTACAGTGCAACACAGGAATTAAGCTGAATCTTTTGCTGTTTTTATGTTTCATGTCATAGTGTGATTTTTGGACGTGTTTGCAAGCCAGGTTTTAAGCTCGCTTTCCCTCAACGCACAAAAAAACCTCGTAAACCCAGACAATTTGGATCATTGCCTGCATACTCGGTTCTCAGTTCTTCGTCAGGGCACCAAGATGTAATTGCTTCTGGGCCAAGTGCTGAGGTAACATATCCCTGTTCATCTTAACATCTCAGGCAGGTACTGTGAAATAGAAGAAACATCTTTCTCTATTTTCACCAGAATCCCCAGGATGAGGGACTTTTCTCCAGACTGTTGAACCTCCGATGAGTAGATCAGCATTGCACTCAGCTCTCAGGAGAACAGCACAGAGCCTTGGGCTGTACCAGAGCTGCCGTGTAGTTTGTCTGTTTCTTCTTCTCCCTGTTGATCTGGATCTCTTTGTAATCCATCTGCACCCAAACACATTTGAAGGCCTACAGTAGGACTGCTAGCACACACACACAATACAACTTTTATTACTGGCAGATACAGTATACATTATGTATGTACTGTACTACATATATTATATTTCCTTAGATTAAACATGAAATAAATATTTAGAGTAATAAAGCCACTGTAGTTGTGCTTGTAAATTTTGCAGGTATAGCATCATAGCACATTGATGCCGAAAACATATTTTTGACAAGGTTTATTGAGTAGCTTTTCTAGAGCTTTCACATCCTGGCAACTCAGTCAAGTGAGGAAGATGCTCCAGTACAACTATTGTATTTAAGAGACATTGAGAATGGGGAAATTTTGTCTA
This sequence comes from Channa argus, assembly GCF_033026475.1. Classification (NCBI taxonomy): domain Eukaryota; kingdom Metazoa; phylum Chordata; class Actinopteri; order Anabantiformes; family Channidae; genus Channa; species Channa argus. The sequence goes on along the minus strand of NC_090204.1, from coordinate 6,963,339 downwards.
CTAAACAGGTTTTGTTGCGTTATCTGTTGTTTTATGTTAAGCCGACCAATATGCCAATATATCAAACTTTTAATATATCAAACTTTTAAGATAATTTATTACCTATTTGTTTAATAAAATTATCGAATTTCCACAAACATTTATTAAAACTGATTTGTGCAATGTTTACCATCAGTAAACCAACATTAGCTTTTTTTTATTCATAGCCAGTTATTGGCTGCTAAATGTTCAATGTTCTCCAACAAGACACCAACAGTATCTCTGCTGTTTAATGTTATATAGAACTCAGCATAAAGTGGGTATGTTAAAGCATTTTTCTTCTGCAACAACCTGTTGCACAATTGATGAGAGCACATAGGGGAACAAAAACTGCAATGATACAGGCCATAAAATTAATCATTCAGTTTAAAAATGCACAAATGCCCCATAGACTGTCAGGTCATAATTCCCTGTGGATTCATTACTGTGAGCAACCCTTTTTACATTGGATGTAGTTATCTGATTCATTGTTAATATAAAAGTATTCATTTATGCAGCTACGGTGATCAAAATGTGTGGAAGAAGACAGGCACTTGCCCTAAAAAGTTGCGGGAGTAGCGGGAGAAAGTGTTACACATATTCACAGTCAACTTAGCATTTACACATGTACTAAAACACACATGCCTCAAGTTAGTGAGTCAGTGAGTTTGGTTTATCACCTCCTTCTGCACAGTTTACACACAAATTAAATAAGGAAATACAAACATGAAAATAGAAAGATCAATTTATGCCCATACTCACTGCAACTTCTGTACACTAATAGCACACAGCAACATTATAGTTATTGACACAACACAACCCAGACCATTGAGTGGGCACGGTGTTCGGACGAGCAATGGTTCAATAGAATGGTATCCATCTTTGTAGAAGGGCATGGAAATGTCAATGCCCCTCAGCTAACCAAAGGAAGTCAATCATCCGGGGTCTCGCACAATGAAAGATGACAAACACAAAGAGCCTTTCAGTGAAAACCTTTGTGTGACAAACATTTCCATTTCAAAGCCGCCTTTTTACAAGATGTCATGTCAATTTATTTTTACATAATGTTGGCTGTGGTTCGGAGGCAATTAGGTGAATGTAAAAGGGGTGACCATATCTGTCACTGCTCTTGGTTGATAAGGGGGCAGGCTGGCATCCAGTGTTTGTTAAAGTGTGTTTCTGTAAGGGTGTGTGTTAGTGTGTGATTGCATGTAGCTGCCCAAAAAAATCTTTCTCTGTTGCATTATTATTGTCTCTTTATGCCCTCCATCCTCCCCAGTCCGATGTTAAGTCTCTGGGTGGTGTTACTAGTTCAAAGGTTCTCTGCCTAATTGATCAGACTGCTGTTAGATCTGTACAGCTGGCATTTAGTCTACGGAGAAAAAAATGCACTTTTGTGGTTTGTTAGGTCAAACTGGCTTGTTTTCAAATGTCCGTGTCTGCCACCAACAGGTTGATGGATTTTACACAGCCTGTAATGACATTTCCTTCTCTCACCTTCCACGCTCTGTTTGTATGTCTGTACATGTGTACTGGTATAATAAATCGACACAATTCTGATGTCCAGACACACACTGTTCTTTAAATGGGTGCATGAACGCCTTTATAAAATCTTTTTATGTTTCTTACACTTTCATTGCTGCTGTCCCTTTTGGCTTCTTCAAAAGTGAAATAGCACTGCAAGAAGGTGGAGCATGTAGCAGGCCTACTGAATTTCATTGCTTCCATCACTCTTTCACACAGTCATTAGGTTGACAGTCAAATGGCTGAAATCTTGACCCTCTCAATAGATGTTAGTAATAGTTTTGGTATTCATAATCGGCAGTCTGCATCAGTACTCTGTCCATTTCACTTAAAATACAACACCTAAACCCCGGAGCCGCAATAACTTAAAGTCGCATTTAGAATGAACCACTTAGGGCTGATGCAAATGAAAGCATAGAGCTATTTTTGTGCAAAGCCAACAAATGTCAAGCAAAAAAATATCTCAAATGCTTTTTGCTTTGACATTTCCTTTTATTTGATGTTGTGGGTGATTGCTTTTGAATGTTTCAAGTAGAATATAGGACATTTTCAAAACAACTCACTGTTACACATTCAAAGGATGACCAAAAGAAGTCTGCATTCAGTAAATTTTAATGAAGAGGGGAGTGCAGATGAAAACAGATGTGTTGTATATGCATATGTTATTGTTTGACCTAATTTCACTGGCTCGGGATTTTGTTAACATGTCAACATTAAAACAGTTAAAATGTGAAGACTTTGTATTTACTGTAATACAGTAAATACAAAGTATAAAAACAAGATATCATGGCAGCCCTGAAGAAGCATTTATTTCTAAAAATGTTTTATTTGAAATTCCTTAAAGCACTCATCAAATGCTTCTTCTATTAGCCTGTACATTGTGTCAGTAGGGATACGTAATTTAAAAAGTTTTATCATTTTCCATGACGTAAAAGATTGATTATTCAGTCTAGTGCTACAATATCCATCCATCCATCCATCCATTATTTGTAACTGCATTTTAGGGTCACACGGGGCTGGATCCTATCCCGGCAGTCATAGGGTGAGAAGTGGGGTTCACCCTGGACAGGTTGGAAGTCTATCTTAGGGCCATCATAGACCGACAACCATTCACACACGCATTCAAACCTCTGACCAATTTTAGATTCACTATTATTTTGTGTTACATTTTTATCTTAAAAATAAAACAGAAGACTGAGCAAAAAAACAAACAAAAACAAATTACCAACCTGAACCAAACTAGCTGTTATAAGCATCCCAATAAACATTTTCTGACTAAATCCCACCCGCCCCCTAAATGCAGTGGGATGATCAGAGAGACAAAAAAAGAGACAAATACAGAAATTTCTCATGTGAACTAATCAAGACTTTCTAACTCTGGTAAATATTTTTATGGTCAGTTACATAAGGAAGAGGGTGATTTAGAAAATAAGTTTCCTGATATTTAAATCTTTAAAAAGGCTTCATTTGACCACTGAAAGCTCAGAGTAATTATTGTTCATGTGCAGAAATCTTTTACCTGTAAGTTGTAGATCTGATATCTGAGCTTCACTCTCTTCTTATAATCTCCATGGTGTCAGTTCAAAATCAATCTTAATAAAAGCTTCAATCCTAAATCTTACCTGGGTTCATGCTCTCTAACTGACACTTTAATGGGCAGAAACTACAGTATAACATATTACCAACAGTATCAGATCCCTTCAAAAGAGCTTTTGTGTTCTCTGTGTCTAATGCAGGTTTTAATTCCTCCACAGACCATTTAGGATTCTATAATATTCATTTAGAGTCCTATTATGTGATTCAGACTAAAAATGTTTTACCTCGAATGAACCAGAAGCCTGTGGAAAATCAGCCGATGTTAGCCTGGGTCCAGCCTCATTATTTGAGCACAGGATGTTCTCCACATCCTCATTATTAAAAGAAAAATAGACTCTATCTGAGGTGTAGTTTGTAATGTTTTGTGAAGTTGACAGAGTTTGACCTTTTCAAATTCGCTCTCTACTTAACAATACAGGATGGCAGCAGAAAGTTACAGCATGAGATTTTCCTCACTTGTAACTTTTTATGACATTGTTATTAGAGACTAAAATAATATACTATGTTTTAATATTTGCAGTTCTTTGATGAAGTATCGATTCCTCTCTCAGAGCCTTTTTTTCCCAATGAATGGAGTGTTTCTGGCAAAACGCTCAAGATTTCATAGTGATGAAATTGCTGATTGTAGCTGAACACTCATTTGTAAAAGGGAGAGAGCTGTTTGCTTTTTTATTTGGATTCAACATTCACAAACACTTCAGAGGTGGCCAAGTCAGAAATAGAACAGGACGGGAATGTCTGAGATAATCCTGAGCTGCACGTAGCTTAGGTCATGTATACAGGTAATGGGAATTTATTCCAATCTATTGAACTGACAAATATTCCCTAAAGGGGGATGGGGCTGGCCCAGGGCCGTCTCCCACCCAATTTCTGTTTGCTCTCTGTCTGTTTCCTTCGCTCTGTCTTTTTCTCTGTCCTTTTTCAATAATTCATAACGTGGTTTTGACACATGCCTGAAGTAAACCACAAGATTTTCTGTGGACCAACACCACTCCTAGTTTGTCTGGCCACTCTCTCAATTACCACCACCACCCACCCCCATACATTTGAACTCACTTCCCAGATACAAACAGAGAGGTAGGAATAAACACCAAGAGCAGGCTGTCCTACAGTCCTTCCTATCCAAACTATGTATTTTTCAATCAGCAGTGAACCACATTTAAACATCAATTTCCCGTTTATATTTCCTCTCCCATTATGTTAGCCATATCAACTTTTCACAATCATTTGCTGCCTACGCTGACAGATTTAAATAAATAGTGCTGTCTCAAAAAGAAGCTGGTAGCATCAGTAGTGTGTTAACTGCACCCAGCAATTACCACAGTAGCTGGCACCTGTTTATCCCCCATCCATTTCTGTGCCAGCAGATAAGTGGAGCACTGCTCTGCCCGACTCCCTCGAGACTGTACTAGTGCCCAGGCCTGATTTCGTTTTACTGGGGAGAGAGCCAGAAAGTGATGGACACACACATATACAAAAGCAGAGATACAGTCAGTCTCTCACACACAAACAAACAGACACACACAAACAGAGCCACCTGCTTAAGTTGGATGGTCCTCTCATTGAGCCAGGTGGGCAGAGTGGACTTTGAGTGGACTTTGAGAGGATAGGCCTGCTGCGCTCTGGCCCCCATCACTCTGTTTGAGGAGAGGAAAGAATACCATGGCTACTGGAGAACATATGGTGTCATGGCCATCAGTTGAATATGTTTTATGTATATATGTTATATATACTTAAAACGGGATCAAAAACAATTCATTGATTATCCAAATTTAGCTATCCTTTTTCTACTACACTGTTGCCCATAAATTTGGAATAATTTTGTTTTCAGACACATTCCTCTTTTTTCACTGTGATATGTTTGGTACAGATTGATCAATAAAGTTTTGAGAAGACACACACTTTATCTATGAATAATAAATCACTATGTCAATATTTTTATGAGAAGGGGTAAAAAATATTTTATTCCAACTTTGTGGGCAACAGTGTATATAAAGCCTTATAATCTTGGGAGAAAAGTTGCATGTGGTTTCATGAAGACGACTCCGTATCAAATAAGTCGACCCCAAAGAAGTCAAGGGGAAGAAAATACAACATATAGAGATAACAATAATAATGATCTAAAGCCTTTTCATATACTAAATGCATATCATTCGTAATGCCCAGGGGAGTTTTTTTCCATTCTAAATTGCGCTTTATTTAATACAAACAAAGATCACTGTTTATTTAAATACAATAAAAATAAGGGAATCAATACATCATTCTATAAAAATGCACAGTTACTTTTTGTCCTTCTTATACACAAAGCTAATATCATAAGCTATTTTTACCTAATACGTCAGACTTGTCAGCACTATTTACTTTTAATATCACTACACTTTTGAGTACAAAGAGAGTAAACATGAGTGAAATTATGCTTAAATCCAAAGCTTTTGTTTTAGTTCTTTAGCTGCTAACCAAGATTCCTCTCTCATCAAGTTCACATCCAAGGGTCTGGAGAAAATCTCATTAAAATGTTTTGAGCTTTTTCCCAAGGCTGTTAAACTGGTTACGAGGAAATTCTGCCAATATCTATCTTTAGAAACCACAGTTCTGACTAATTTCTTTGAAATGCTTTGTTTTCTAAACCAAACTGGTTTAACTATAAAGAGCGGTTTGGTCATTATATATTGTCAATACTTGTGTTTCTTCTAATCTCTTTGAAGAAATTCAGGTTAATCAACACCAGTTACTAACGTTACTAACGTTTAATGTTTAGCGCCGACATGTTGCTTCCTATTGCATACAGTTTAATATCTAAATGCCTACTGTGGCCTCTCTAAGAGCTCATGTATGGAGGTGTATTTCATTGACTTCATTGACCCCAGTGCTCCTTGAGGGGGGCCAAATGCTGACTCACATTAGGCCCAGAAGTAATTTTTCTGTATGTGTGTATCAGACAGCTGTACTGACAAAACACTCATTTGTTTGTTTACAGTGTAGAGGGAGGAATATTTTTAATTTGTATCATGCATCAACCACACAGACTTCCAACACTTCATATTTATACTGTTGACTTACATCATTAACACCATACACTTTGTTGAGATATATCTTTTTTCTGCAACAAAAAAAAAGGTTTAGTGTAACCATGTAGGTCATGTTTTCCTGATCCAAAACAAATCAATAATACTGTAATTATTGTATTTTCATGCCAAAAATGTTGTCAGTACATCTGGGCTCCTATTGGCAGTTGTATTGACTTGATTGGTAATTTCTTAGATTTCTACCAAAGAAGCAAAGAGGACAATATCCTGACATTTAGTCCCTTGTATGGGTCAAGTTCAATGCAAGTAGAATCCTGCAGGTCTTACAATGCAGCCTAACAGCTTTTTATATCAGACTAACCTGCTTCAAAATCTGTGACACCGGTTTTTATTTTAAACTTTCTAAAAATGTAAGGCTGTGGCCCAAAATGAGTTAGGGCCACAGCCCCAACTTTGATAACAATGCGACAACATCTCTTTTTTTTAAGTTAAAAAGCTTTCTCCAAAGAAAGTGAAGTTACAGCTCAACCAGAATTCAAACCCATTTCCATTCTCTTTGGTGTGGGAGGCATTTTTCTCTTGCTATCCCTGCTTTGTTATTTTGTTTTCTTTTTATATTCTTGTTTTTCTTCCCCATCATGAGTCAGACAGATAGAGACAGTTAAACATGGATATACGCCACACACTAAACCAACACAAATGCCATCTCATTTTAACTTCTCTGGCAGAGTTGCTACCTCCTGCATCAAATTCAGTCTTTGATATCAGTCAGCCCAAAGCACGGTACCAGCAATGAAGCTGTCATGTTGTTTTATCCAGACACACTCTTCTGCCCCGAATGTTGTCTGCCCGCAAAGTCCCTGTAATCCAACCCTGAAACTTGCCAGCTTCTTGGAAGCACAGCATCATATCACCTCTCCTCTGTCTTTCTCCCCTCACTTCTCACTCCTGTTTTCATCATTCTTCTTTTGTTGCTTTATTCTCTTCCATGTTTTTGCGCATCTTCCCTCACTTTTTGGACTTTCTCCTGACTGCTTCCATTCTAGTCCCCTCCCCTCTACCATGACCTCTTGCCAAGCCCTCTGGGACTCAGTCAGTTGTTGTGATGGCAGAGGATTGTGGGATACCAGCTGCAGTTTTAATGATTTTGCCCCAGGCCAAGATCAGGCAGAAAAATACAGTTAACATTTTTCAGCAGAATGGGAACTCTCACCCCTCAACGCCTCTGCAAAATGTGTGTGTGCTGATTTACATGTGAGTGTACACATATTCACAATGATATTGGATCTAAGGAATGGCAGACTGTTGGTTACTTTTACATATTACATTGGGTTTGTCTACAGATTTTGCAGCTACTAGAACAACACTTGGTACATCGGTGCAAGCTGTGAAGATGGAAGCTTATCCAGCTCCATGTTCTCCTCCCTCTTCATGTCTTTTGCTCTTTCTTTACCCTCCATCTTCGCTTTGTACTCTGCCTCCCTCTCACAGCACAGATTTGACAGCAGAACTGCTGCACGTCCTGCAAACACATTGCAATTAGCATCATACGCTTCAGTGAATCCCAAACTGCTCACTGATGAAGTTCAATCATTTGGCTTTAATTATAACTTTCTAAGAAACGTCTCTAATCTTTCCAAAAGTTTGATCCTCTCAGGGGTTTGTTTAGTAACAAGCTGTGGCAAGTAGTTTGAAAAATAGCCAGTTGCAAAGTGCCGTGTGTAGGTGTTTGTTTGTTTCTAACTGACTGTCTCTTTCTCTCGCCTTCAGACATCGATGACTGCCAGTCTAACCCATGCCAGAATGGAGGAACCTGCATTGATGAGATCAACTCCTTTGTCTGTCTTTGTCTGCCCAGCTATGGTGGAGCTACTTGTGAGAAAGGTACCAACATGCATGAAAGCACTGCTTTCTCATTTTACTGATTGGCTCACTTCATCAGTATCTGGTGGAGAAAGAGGGAGAGGCTGTGTGCAAATAACAGATGAAAACGTGGATAGATATTTAAGACAAGGCAGTAAAGGATGAGCTATAACAGTTGAGAAGCAAGGTGATAGTGGAGCACATGGACGAGGCAGAATGAAGACAGAGAGGGTGAGGAGAGAGAAGAGAGAGGAGTGTATGTAAAGAGGAGGTACAAGAGAATAGGATGAAGCTAAGAGCCTGGTGTGGAGGAATAGAAGAAACAAGGAGATGGAGGACAATCGGGTTAATGAGAATGTGTAAATGGAAACAGTGGTGGTGGAAGAGAGAGGACGAGGATATAGACAAAAGAAGTGGAGGAGGAGGTGGGGGGAGCCATGTGGAATAATATATTGGATTTATATAGAACACCTGTGTCCTGCTGGTTTCGTCTCTCATTACTGGAATTCCCCTGTGAGATAGGGGCTGTGAAGGAGGCTGTTCACAAACTGGATCTTACATGATGACATGGCCAGTGTGTCAGTGAGACAAAAACCACAGAGGAATACCAACAGCTGTTGTAGATATGGTTGATCGTTTGAGTTTTTTTTACCAATTTTAATAAAAGAGAGAACTTTAAAAAAATGCCTTTTTGGTTTAAAGTGATTTTCACATGGATTATACCATATGTCTACATGCAGCCAAGCTGTTTTCTCCTGTTTGAGGAAAGTGATCAATGTATGTTGAATAAACCTGCAGGTGTAAGTTAGAAAATTGAATTAAATATTGAGGCCAATATTTGAGCCCCATTTAAAAAGCAAACTTATACTCCATCTTGGGATCATCACTCCCAATGGCTACAATTTCAGATCCAACATGACTTACCCTTTCCAAGAATACAGTAATCGCAGATGTTCATTGCAAGTATAAATCCACATGTGCTCATTAGCATCAAAACTACAGATAAGACATTACTTACTAACTCCCAACCCAGTACCCTCCTGAGCCTTCTTCTTTAATGACTAACTAAACCAGTGATATTTATCTCAGCCAATAGTTAATTTGGCATATTTATAAAAGTGTGTGTTTGACCGTAAGTAAAAAATTACAGTCAAAGAAACAAAAGGCAAGGTATGTGTGGATGATGCCGTTTTTTGCATTTTTTGCGTTTTTTGCGTGGGTGCACAGAGTAGTGTGTTTATGTTCCTGTGTAGTATCTTTATTTATTTTTCAAACCACTTAATAATTAAATTATGTGTTACATTTTATGTGCTACAGGCTTATTACTGTAGTTTAAATGCATTTAGTAATTATGTTTTTATTTTGCATCATTGCATGGCTGTAATGCACTTGCATGAACAGGCAATATTAAATATCAGCTATGTACAGTGTTTACCTCATCTAATGTTAGAAAGCTGTCCACACGAGCTGAAATAGGCTCTTTACTTGTTTGCTTACAGGTGGGTCTGTTTTCAGTGTGTTCATAAGGTAATTAGTGTAACTTTAGTGATCTTGTTAAATTGGTGTCTCAGATGCAGCAAGTGGTCTCAGGGGACATGTGTGTTACTATATGATTTATTCAGGGAAGGCCAGGGGTCAGCAGCTCCTGAAACTTTTTACATGAACTACTACATTTTTCAAAATTCTGTAATTATTTTAAAAAATCATTTATATTCATATTCTGTCCAAAAGACAACCTTTTTAAATGGATAATGAAAGGTCCTAAAATTTCATGAAAAAGGCAAATTCAGGGCCTTCTAGAATTGGGTGGTGGTGGTGGTACAGTCTCTCTCTAATTCAAATTCAACTTTTATAAGGGCCTAATAAGACATGAAGAAAGTTGAACTGTTACTGACATTGAAAACTGATTTGCACATTCAAATTAATGCTTATTATTTTCATTATATAGTTTTTTAATGTTTCATTTTTTATTATATTTGAAATTAGATAATTATGTAATCTTTAAATTATATTATATGATGTGATGTCCAGCAAGCTTTGCACAGAAACAGTTGGTGGAAATGTCCTATTATCCTTTATTATAGCGTCTGCAATTTTACTTGATTCAAAGAAGTTGAATCAGTACTACTTCTTTTACCAATATCTTTTCTTTATACAAGTACTCTATTGTAATTGGGTGAGTGAGAAAACAGAAGAAAGGGGGAGGACACTTTAGAATTTTAGGCTACAGTTTTGCGGGCCCAGTTTGACCTTTGACCTTATCTCTCAGTGGAGTTTTGACTTTGAATATGTGTTTTTTTCTTTTTGTCTGACTTTCAGTGTCGCACTCGGCTACTGTATATATAGCTTTGCTCTGGTCTTAACTGGGACTGAAGACAGACTAATCAATAGTCCAGGGAAGGAGAAGAGTGATGCTGGAAGAATAAAGCAGAATCATTTAAAATGTGGAAATTGCACTAGCTCTGGCAGGACCTGACATAGAAAATACTGTGTGTGCCCTGGCTCATTGGCTGAACTTCTGTAGTTTGGCATCAGCCTTAGACATCAGCCACTGTCTCTAAACTGTCACATTTCTGCTTCAGTTGACTTGTGGACAAGCTTCTGGCTTCCTCATCTGATTCATTGCCTTTGTTTACATCTCTCTGCAAAAATCTGTAGCAAAATTTTGTAACTCAAACTTTGGATGTGGACATCACCAGGGGTGCAGAGTTAATGAGTCACAAGCTGGTTAACTGGAAAGGAAAAAGGCAAAAGTGCCTTTCTGGAATAAGGTCACATGTCTTCAGGTTTTAGAGTCATGTTTTTGAGGTTCTGGTGGAGAAAACAGGTAAAATATCCTCATGAGGTCATACTGATGTCAACATGACTATCTCAGCTTGTGTGTGAAGAGTGCATTTGGATTTTTGAAACAAGAACAAACTGACATTGTGGATTTGATTAGTGATAATTCATTTTTATCAGGGAGTGAAGCTGCATTTTGTTGCATTATGGGGAATGTAGGATCAGATAATTCTGAAGCTTGACCATTACTAGGCACTTAAAATCTGAATATCTGATCTTTTTTTGCCACATTTTTTTAAATTCTTGTATTTGTAAATCTACAAGATTTCTCCACTAGTTATTTCAGATCCTTGTAAAATCTTACAGTCGCTGATGATTTACCCCCTAAATTTTACTTTGGTAACTATTTGTTGTGATTTATTGTGGTTTCAATAGCCTTTTTATTATTACCATATTATGCAGGTCATACATAAGCGAACAGATAAAAAGCCACAGAGCATATATGTTGTACAAATTTGTATATGATGCTAAGTGTTTCAATTGCAGCCAGATTAAACCTCTTTCTAAATCTTCTTTAATGACAAGTTATTAAATTTACAAATATAGAAAACATTTCATCTCACCAAACTGAAATTGCACAAAGCCTCAGTATTGCATGTTGACCCCATAAAATGTGTTTTGTCTTTCCCCTCTACAGCTTAACTGTAACTGTAAATACATTTTGTAATGAAAAAAAATTGCAATTAAATGTATTGCTAGTAAAGACAAGTTGTTAATTTACGTAAATTACATACATGTTATGTACATTGCAAATACATTAATGCTGAACATATTTGTAAGTTGTTCCGGAAGAACATTTTCATTCAGCTAAAATATCAGATGTTGCAAGACAACATCCACTTTTCTATCTAGATATCCAGACTACAGCATTATTAAACTTTGTACTTATCATGTTTAGGCATTCACAAAACTTAGTTAATGTTAGAGAAAGATTGGGATCTTGACTAATAAACGAAAACTTAACAGTATGTTTATTTACTTTTAACTGATACTGATCTGTCCTTGAAATTTCCTCTGACTTGTCTACATGAAAATATCTCTCTACTTCTAGCTAGAAAATGCCTCCAAATGACATCACTTGGAGGAACCTTTAGTCCATACATTATGTAAACTTGTTGCTCACACTATGGAGTTTGTAATAATAGTCAACCAGCTTTTCCAGAGCTCCCCCAAAGGACATCATCCTAAATCCCAATGATGAAAAACTCCTCCGGGTGATGTCATCTGGAGGACATTTTCAATAAGAATTGGACAAATTTTAATATATTAAAGTCAGAACGAAGTTTAAAAACATTAATGTACATTTGCACCAAAAACTAAAGCCAAAGAAAGCAAGTTGAAAAGTTGCCTTTTAACCAAAGTGCTTTTCTTGCTTATATTTAACACATTGGACTGTGAAGTTGAGCTCAGGCCAGTTGTGTGATAGTAGTGCACTTTGTACAGACATCAATCCCAACCACCTTTTTGCAACTATACTTATTTGAATGCAACCGCAAGGGGGCACAAGCCAGTGTCTTCTTGTGCCAGTCCCAAATCTGGATAAATGCAGAGGGTTGTGGCAGGAAGGGCATCCGACGTAAAACACATGCCAAATCAAACATGCGAATCGTGACAAAGACTTCCATACCGGATCGGTCGGGGCCCGGGTTAACAACGACTGCCACCGGTGCTGTTGACCTACAGGGTACCGGTGGAAATTGGACTACTGTTGGTCGAAGACGAAGAAGAAGAGGAGGAAGGTGTGTTCGTAGGCAGAGAGAGAAGAGGAAAGCTAAGAATGTAGGACTGACAGTAGGGACTTTGAATGTTGGTACTATGACAGGGAAGGCTAGGGAGTTGATCGACATGATGCAGAGAAGGAAGGTGGACATACTGTGTGTCCAGGAGACCAGGTGGAAAGGTAGCAAGGCTAGAAGCTTAGGAGCAGGGTTCAAGTTGTTTTACCATGGGTCAGATAGGAAGAGAAATGGAGTAGGAGTTATATTGAAAGAGGATTTTGTGAGGAATGTTCTAGAGGTGAAAAGAGTATCAGACAGGTTGATGAGTCTGAAGCTGGAAGTTGAAGGGGTGATGTTCAATGTTGTGAGTGGTTATGCCCCACAGGTAGGATGTGAGTTAGAAGAGAAGGAGAAATTCTGGAGTGAGTTAGATGAAATGATGCAGAGCATCCCCAGAGGTGAGAGAGTTGTCATTGGTGCAGATTTCAATGGGCATGTAGGTGAAGGGAACAGAGGTGATGAGACTGTTATGGGCAGGTTTGGTGTTCAGGACAGGAACGCAGAAGGTCAGATGGTGATTGACTTTGCAAAGAGGATGGAAATGGCTGTAGTAAACACTTTCTTTCAGAAGAGGCAGGAACATAGGGTGACGAACGGAGGGAGAAGCACTCAGGTAGACTACATCTTGTGTAGACGTTGTAATCTGAAAGAGATCAGTTACTGTAAAGCATTGGTAGGGGAGAGTGTAGCCAGACAACACAGGATGGTGGTGTGTAAAATGATGCTGGTGGTGAGGAAGATAAGGAGGACTAAGGCAGAGCAGAGGACGAAGTGGTGGAAGTTGAAAAAGGAAGAATGTCGTTTAGTTTTCAGGGAGGAGCTGAGACAGACTCTGGGTGGTTTGGAGGTGCTTCCAGATGACTGGACTACTACAGCTAATTTGATCAGGGAGACAGGTAGGAGGGTACTAGGTGTGTCATCTGGAAAGAGGAAAGCGGACAAGGAGACTTGGTGGTGGAACGGGAAGTTCAGGAGTGTATACAGAGAAAGAGGTTAGCTAAGAAGAAGTGGGACACTGAGAGGACTGAAGAGAGTAGACAGGAGTACAGGGAGATACAGCGTAAGGTGAAGATAGAGGTGGCAAAGGCCAAACAAAGAGCATATGAGGACTTGTATGCTAGGTTGGACACTAAAGAGGGAGAGGTGGATTTGTACAGGTTGGCCAGACAAAGAGATAGAGATGGGAAGGATGTGCAGCAGGTTAGGGTGATTAAAGATAAGGATGGAAATGTATTGACAGGTGCCAGGAGTGTGATGGGAAGATGGAAGGAGTACTTTGAAGAGTTGATGAACGAGGAAAATGAAAGGGAACGAAGAGTAGAAGAGGTGACTGTTGTGGAGCAGGAAGTAGCAAAGATTAGTAAGAGTGAAGTGAGGAGGACATTGAAGAGGATGAAGAGTGGAAAGGCAGTTGGTCCTGATGACATACCTGTGGAGGTATGGAAGTGTCTAGGAGAGGTGGCAGTAGAGTTTTTGACTAGTTTGTTTAACAAGATCTTGGAGAGTGAGAGGATGCCAGAGGACTGGAGGAGAAGTGTACTGGTGCCAATTTTTAAGAACAAGGGAGATGTGCAGAGCCTTGGCAACTACAGAGGAATAAAGCTGATGAGTCACACAATGAAGTTGTGGGAAAGAGTAGTGGAAGCTCGGCTAAGGGCAGAGGTGAGTATTTGTGAGCAGCAATATGGTTTCATGCCTAGAAAGAGTACAACAGATGCAATATTTGCTTTGAGGATGCTGATGGAGAAGTACAGAGAGGGTCATAGGGAGTTGCATTGTGTCTTCGTAGATTCAGAAAAAGCGTATGACAGGGTGCCGAGAGAGGAGCTGTGGTATTGTATGAGGACGTCTGGAGTGGCAGAGAAGTATGTTAGAGTGGTGCAGGACATGTATGAGAGCTGTAAGACAGTGGTGAGGTGTGCTGTAGGTGTGACAGAGGAGTTCAAGGTGGAGGTGGGTCTGCATCAAGGATCGGCTTTGAGACCCTTCTTGTTTGCTCTGGTGATGGACAGACTGACAGGTGAGGTTAGACAAGAATCTCCCTGGACTATGATGTTTGCAGATGACATTGTTATTTGTAGTGAGCAGGTGGAGGAAAATCTAGAGAGGTGGAGGTCTGCTCTGGAAAACAGAGGAATGAAGCTTAGCCGCAGCAAGACAGAATACATGTGTGTCAATGAGAGGGACCCAGGTGGAACAGTGAGGTTACAGGGAGCAGAGGTGAAGAAGGTGCAGGACTATAAGTACATAGGGTCAACGGTTCAGAGCAACGGAGAGTGTGGAAAAGAGGTGAAGAGGCGAGTACAAGCAGGTTGGAACGGGTGAAGAAAAGTGTCAGGTGTGTTGTGTGATAAAAGAGTATCAGCGAGAATGAAAGGAAAGGTGTTCAAGACGGTGGTGAGACCAGCAATGTTGTTCGGCTTAGAGACAGTGGCACTGAAGAAAAGACAGGAGGCAGAGCTGGAGGTAGCAGAGCTTAAGATGTTGAGGTTCTCTTTGGGAGTGACGAGGATGGACAGGATCAGGAATGAGTACATCAGAGGGACAGCTCATGTTAGATGTTTTGGAGATAAAGTCAGAGAGGCCAGATTGAGGTGGTTTGGACATGTTCAGAGGAGAAACTGTGAATATATCGGTAGAAGGATGCTGAGGTTGGAGCTGCCAGGCAGGAGGTCTAGAGGAAGACCAAAGAGGAGATTTATGGATGTAGTGAGGGAGGACATGAAGTTAGTTGGTGTGAGTGAAGAGGATGCAGAGGATAGAGTTAGATGGAGGCACATGATTCGCTGTGGCGACCCCTGAAAGGGAGCAGCCGAAAGGAAAAGAAGAAGACTTATTTGCAGTTGCAGTTTAGCTGCATATCAGTGTAATGTTTTGAGACAGTGTTTCCCAAACACACACGCACACACATCAACACAGCACGCCTGTAGTTTCCCTGGAACTGTGTGCACGATTCCTCTCCTGCTGTGTTGCTGTCTTCATGGCTGATTGGGAGCAGCAGGCCTGATTGTGTAAATCTAAAGTCTCTGTTTTGCTGTCGCTTTTATCTCTCACCACTCTGCGCTCGCAGAAATATAGGATTCAGCTGTGAAAAGTACAATTCGCAACAGGCATCGCTGTGCCATTTCAGTGTGATCTCAGTTTGATATCCAGAGGGAGGTCTGAACTGCGACATGAACGGTGGAAATGAACTCATTCGTTCCGCCGAGACTTCCATCCATTTAAATGTCATCCAATTGGTCCCTGTCTCAGTAAAGGGGTCCAGTTCTTTCTGTCTCGTTTGCTGTGTGTATTTTAGAGCGCGTGCCTGTGCATGTTCAGGTGTATGTGTTGTTAGCTAACAGCTTCAGATTCTAGGTAGATCCAGTCCACTGCTGGCTCCCTCTGGCCTGTTACCATGGTGATCCCCTCTGAGAGTCAATAATAGTAAGTTGATGGGGATGAAGTCCTCCAGTGACTGTAGTGAGAGAGGGGGAAATGGCTTGTTATTCTGCACATATTTCCACTTTTTTACCACCAAGTTTTTTTTATGGTTTTATAGGTTAGTATATGTGATTTTTTTGGTTTGTAACACATTTTGAAAATCAAGACTTTAAGTAATTAATGATACATTTCTTTGATTAGCAAATGTTTCAACTTATTTAAATAATCAGCATTGTAGTTATATAAAACGTTTATCCTTTTGAAATTTTTGTTCTGTACCAATAATGAATGGATATTTGTTTAAAATAACAGCAAGTTGTGATTTGAGTAACAAAGACATCAGTCAGTGGTTTCACTCATTTCATCCCAGACTGAGTTTGTCCTGCAGTTTTTCTTTGGCTCACTGCCTAATCAGCAGAAGCAGAATTCTTCTTCCTTAGCCTGAGAGAAGTGAAATGTGACAGCGAAAGCATTTGCTGGTTTCTTCTCATCAGCTTCTTTCCACCAGTCTGTCTTTTTATCCACCATTCATCTCCCCTCAGTATTTCTAGGGAGAAAAACGACATAATGTGTACGAATGAGAGTGTGGATTTGTTACTTTGCTCTTCCACTGCTGTACACACCTCTGTTTCACTTTCCCTTCCTGTTTTTTTCTTCATTTCTCTCCCTACCTTTCTGCTGTCACTCCCTGGTCTTCTTGCATCTTTTTGTTCCTCTCATCTCTGGTGCACTGCAGGAGGCTTTGTCACGCTGTGAGTGTTTTTGTGTATTTGCATCTGTGTCTGCTGCTGTGCGAGTGCATTTGTATCAGTGTGTTTGCTTAAGCCACATCTGACTTTTTGGATTGTCTCTGTGTTCGTGTGTATGTGTGTGTGTGCGCGCGCGCGTGTGTGTGTGATGCTTCAGTGAAGTCTGAGATTTTTCAGCTAACAGACTTTCAAACAGGCACACAAACATGCATGTGTGTCTTAAGCCTTAAACATGACTTGAAGAAAATGAGGATCAGCCTAAAAAGCTAATTGGCCCCTGCAAAGTCAGAAATAGGCAAACATTTCCATATTTCCTTATTTTATTTTCTACCTTAGTTGCACACACTATGTGCCACACATGCATGAACAAACTGATTCTACTTTGCACCCTTCCACATATCAAAAAATTTCTCTCATCTCTGTTTATTCAACAGCAGCTTGGATGGAAGTTGAACACTATAGCTCTCAAGAAGTGAAAGTACAGTGGAGTGCAAGAACTTGTAGTTACAGAACAATCAGCTTAATAAAACAATCTAATTGTCAGGAAAAATGTTCTCACTCCCTCTCTTTCCCTCTGTCTCTCACTGTCTCTCTAAAATTTGACAATAAAAGGCAGTGCAAAAAAAGTTGTATAGCTAATTAGTCCCACGGTTTGTAGCTTCCGGTTCGTTAACTATGTGAAATGTGTTTGGTACCACCTTCAACTCACAGAAAAGGCCAGCTAGGAGTAACTTACATTTCATTCATCTTCTCCAGCATCCTTTCTGTGTCTCACCAGTATTCTGTACATCACATCTTTGTGTTTTTTTAGAGGTATTAGACTCAATAGGTTGCAAAAATGTTACTGGAAAATATGGCCGGCGTCTAATGGTTGAACGGGGGCTGACACACAGGTGAGGATGCCAATGAGTTCATCTTGGAGATGTGTTGGTGAAGTTTGCATCCTTCAGAAAGTGCAGTGAGACCGTGATACACCACAGCTATCCATTGAAAACAATGTACTGTATACCCACCATAAGTCAAACCGTTCCAGGCAAGAACCTCGCCACTGTCATGCACATTTTCAAACACACACAATACATATGCATGCACAGACACACGATTGTAAGTTGCACTTGACAGGGAAACAAAAACTTGACAGCATTACAAGAAACCTAAAGCAGAGTGGAGCACAACTTCCCCCCCAAAGAGCACGGTGGGTGAATCTAGGGCAGACAGATACGAAGCCTTTTGAATGTGTCGACGCCAACAGCAACACCATTGTTGCAGATTGGAAGCAGGCAGTCGGTGATGTAGTGTAGCCTCCACACTGAGACTAATGAGGAGGAGAGGAGACTGAGCTGACTAACAGCAGTGGGAAGTGCTTCAGAAAGCACCAGATGCAGTCCTTCTGTCACTCTGTCACTGCACAATTTTCCTAACTATTTTACTCAAACTCACCCACTTTATTCTGTGTATTGTTTGCCACATGCATCTCCTCTTGTTTACAATGAAGGTAATTAAGCTGTGAAGTCGAATCAGTAAGAAGAAATACTGACTGATTTCTATAACACGCACTCAGTTGCACATTAAAGAAAATGCGGGCAAAGTGAGTTTCCTCTGTCCTTGGTGAACTTTGCTGTTCATGTGGAAAAAGTTCTATAATAGATTGTTTTGAAAATGTCCTCAAGTTATATCTGTAGACTCAGCATTGATTGGAAAAAATTGAAAAAATGGGGAAAAAAGTAGCATTACCTGCTACTAGCATTACACACACACATCTAAGTCCACAAAAATCTTCCAAATTCATATGTTGTTTTTTATGGCCTCTAGACCTATGTTGTTAAGGTTGAAGGGGCATTGCGGTTTGGGATAAATACATTTTATTTTATTCACAGGTCTTCATCAGTTACAATAATAAACATGGGGTTGAGGTTAGGGACCAACTGTGGTGATGCTTCAACAACAACATCAAAAAAGAAACATTGTTGACTTGTGATTGCAAACTGGACCCTTGCATCCATCCTAACATTCATGCACATATTTACACACTATGGCGTTTTTAACAATATCACCTAACTCCCTCCTTTTATATTTCAGAATATAGTTGTGTAAATGTTTTCTTGTATGCATTCTTAAGTGAAATATAGCTAAGCTTTCTCCAAATTCAGGTTTACACCAGTTTTCAGCTGACGTAGGTAATGTCATCCTTATGATTTCTGTGCCTCTGGAGCAGTGGTTTATTGGTCAATTACATATTTCACACTGAGCATATGTCCTCTCTCCACTCTTGTTAAGCCACAGCACACTGAGCAACTTATGGTCTGCAAACTGCTTTTATTACTCAGCATCAGTTCTCAGAGACTGAGAAGGAAGCAGCGAGTTTGCCAACTTTGCTGCGATGCTTCTCTGTCCCATCACTGGCTGTGCCGTGGCTTCCTAAACTGGCAACTCAGCATTGAGCTTGGCTCAAAATTAAGTTTTGTGCATCCTCTGGGTCTTTAGAGGCTATTAATGCTAATGAAGATTCATGCATTCTAATAACATGTCAAGAGGGACACGTGCCAAGACTGAGAAAAGAGGGATCTGGAGCTCCTTGGTTTACCTTGCCCACAGCAGTCTCCTGACGAAAACAAAACACATACACAGACAGACGCTAAACACACTCTCAGGCAGGCACACACAAAATATCTCTGAGGTTTTGCCTAAGCCCAGCAGAGGCTATTTAAATGGAATCACAACAAGGCTTCTCTCTCACTCCATATGCTATTGTGTTCAACACTTGCCAGCTCTGTCTCCAAACAGGAAAGCTGGAGAGATGAGGGTGTAATTCATTCGCATTCAAGGTGCTTAATTAAACAATGTTCCTGAAGCAACTGTCATTCTCTGTTTCCTGACTGGTAGGAAGTTTATGAAAAGGAGAAAGTGTGAAGAAAAGAAGGAACAGAGGCATCAGAGCAGGTGTTACGTTAGATGAAAACGGAGAAAGAGAAGGCCTGCGTGTCTCTGCTGGGCATTAATGAACAGTTCTGATGGAAGGGTGCAAAACAGTACTTTGAGCTGTGCTAGAGGTGTAGTGTGTTCTGTTCCGACTTCTGAAATCCCCTATAAAATTGTTCTGTGATAACAAAGTTATGAATTATGGTTTATACCATTTCACTCCCTTTCATTTCCTGTCATCTCGCTGTTCACTCCCATCAGTCAACACTTTACAGCTACCTTTCCAGGAGTTTAGTTGAGTTGGGTTCCTGCCCTCCAAACCACCAGCATCAGACACAGTATGTGCCTGTGACTATAAGCGCTATCTACGCTAGGTGGACTTCATATATAATAAATGTAGCTGACTGCTCAAACATGAACACAGGGTTCATTCAGACTTGTATCAGTACAGTATACAGAACAAAGGGTAATGCTGCTACAGTACAAGTGTTTGAGCAAAGTTTTGCAGTTGAATTCCCAACATGTCTAGAAAATGGTGTGGACAAAGTGTGAACAGCAAAATGCACATAATTGACTGGTGGTTCTGGCATTAGTCTGGCACAGTCTTTATTGTTTTGTTTGGTTTTTGGCCACTTCACAGCCGTCAGCGCACATATAGCTATTAGCATATCAAGCAGACACAGAGCAACATTACCATTTAAAGTTGTGTTATAGCTTTAGAGAACTCAGTTAAGGAGACACAAGTGTCGATCTACTGTATGTACTGTAGCTGTGAGCTGCAACAGCTTACAGTTGGTTTGCTTTGTACATTTATAGACATTTTTGTTGTTTTCTTTAATACGGTTAAAAAAAAGAAACAGCTGACTGCTTTTGTTGGAAACAGCATCCCGTAAGAGCCGTGAGAATGAACTAAAACAATAAAGTTGCAGCCCATAATAACAAAACACAGAGCTGAAAGATCCTATAAAGCAAACAAACTGCAGACTCAGGTAATAAATCTCTGTGGGTTTGTTGCTTCAAGTGACCCCTTTTACATACACTTACTGATTTGAGCCATTGTTGATTAAAAAAAAAATGGACTGTAGCAGCTTTAAAAAAGTTAATTCAAAGTGAAGGTTTATGCCTTTGTAACGTTTTTTCTACCAATAACGAATTGTGAGCGGCTTTGAGGGCACATCTGCAGCAGGTGTGTTCACTTATGCGTTTATCACACACTGATGCACTGTGTCTGTAATAACACTGTAAAAGGTACCAACAATGAACAGGAGTGAATACAGTGTGTTTACCAATTTGGTGCTTCTCTTACCTTGTACTCTACTAAAACCGTTTATGGAAACACATAAACTGAACAGTCTGTGTGTATGCTGTTTGACTTTTTACAATTTACTGTGAAGCTGTAGCCTGCCATCCTTTTTACCATGGTTTTCTCCTTCAGCCTTAATCTGCAAAGACACATCTGAGGGCTAATTTACCAGAATTATCCTTCAGACTGGCATCAGTCATTCATGTTGATCTCTATAGCTTTTTACTGTAACATCCATTACTCCTAATTGTGAGAATCACACTATTAGGATGTACCATTAATCAACATTGTGCTCATTATAACCATTAATAATTCCACAGGGCTTTGCACATTCTCCTCACATTCTCACCTCTTGTCACTGGCTATCAGCGAAGATTCTCCCTCATCTCTCTCTTTATCTATGTCTCTCTCTCTCCCACTCCCTCCTCTCTGGACTGCTGTCTTCTGCCCTCTTGTAAATGGCATGAAGAGCTGTCAGTCTTCAAAGAGTCACACAGGGTGGAGGCAAAATGGCAGCACACACACATACACACAAATGCAAACACATGGCGTTTCATCATTCAGTTGATATAAAAAAGCAGAGCAGCAGAAATATCAATTGGTGATGGGGATAAATGACCCAATCAGTCAGTTGGAAGTGTATGGCCTTTCATATCCTAACTGCCATTCACTAAAGACTGTGGGACTATTAGCCGCTGAAACATACCCCCTACCTCTCTCTCTGTGTCACAGAGGGAATATGGGAGAAAGAAGACTACTTGAAAAACGTCTAAATATTTGAAGAGGTTGATGTGATGTCGGGCTTTGAGCGTCACTGTCAGCGAGTGGGAGAAGGAATCAGCAGAGACTAGCTTATAGATCTGAGAAGGAGAAAACATGCCTGTTTATTTTTGATCTCTCGTCTTTCTTTCTCTCTTTCCACATCAATTTGTCTGTTTCTTTGCCTCTTTTATTTTCCTGTTCTGCCTTTCTCTGCCTTTTCTGTCCTCCCACTCTCTATATTACTATGTCTGATGTGCTCACTTTGTCTTTAGTTTTTTTTCTTCTTCCTCTTTGGCCATCGTGTGTGTGTGTGCATGTGTGTGTAAATCCTAACCAGAAACCACAGCATGCCAACAATTGTGTGTGTAATTTCGGTTTTAAACCCACTGGTAAAAGCTTTAGTGTTGTGAGCACTAGCCTTATACTTACACACACAATCTCTGGGCTGACTGCCAATATAGACCCCACAGCAGAACAGTGTTATTCAATAAAGGCATGCATGTTTAATTTATTTATGTGCATATGTGTGTGTGTGTGTGTGTGTGTGTGTGTGTGTGTGTGTGTGTGTGTGTCTTCCTCACTCTGTGACACCCACCCTGATTCTCCTGTCCCTGTTTCTGTAGATAACAGCCCATTTTCCACCTACATGTGCCAAACTGGACCCACTCCTGCTGTTAATACAATGTAACCAGCCACTATGTGGGCAACACTGTGAGCAGGTAGCACCCAGGTCTGATGAAAGACTCTGAGTGAAAGAGTAAGTTAGGACTTAGCAGAGAAAATGATGGCAGCAGTGACTGATTTTGACCACACAAGGCCAGAGATAACAACAAAAGCATCCTGCTACTGTAGCTAACGCTTATGTGCAGTTCTGTTTGGAAACATGCTCTCAGTACAAACAGGATGATTTCAAAATGCTAATTCAGATACAGTTTCTTGTGAAGCGGTCTGAATTTTTTATTGTACTGTAGTTCAGGCAAGGCCAAAGCATTTCATAAATGCCAAGTCCGTTTTTATTTTTACTTTATTTTATTTTTGCAACTCAACATTCAACTCAACATTGACAAACAATTTCCAAACTGGAAGGCTGGAAGCTGAAAAATCTACAAAATGAATTAGTTTGGACAGTAGATAAGATTATCACTGAGAAAATCAAAACAGGGATTGGAAGGGCTAAGTAGAAGATGCTGAAACTGATTAATCTGTACACAGTATCAAATGATGATTTGTTTGTGGTGCTACCTTAAGCTTGTTATATTTTGCTATTTTGTTATTAACTTTAGTTCTTCATTCTCCAGCATCACTTGTAACATGGGGAGTCACATTTTTCATCTCTTAGCTTTAATCTTCATCTCTTAATCTTTGCTCTTTGTTACCATTATTAATGAATGTAAAGTAGAAAGTTATTTTCTTGAGACTCTGAGAGTATATTTGAGCTCCACAAAAAGCCACCATGTTTCTTATTATGTTTTTTCTCCTATACAAGCTATGTAGAAGCTATGTAGTTCTTATATCCATAATATGTAGTGCAAACATTACATCTACTAGTTTACATTCCATCCACATCTACTACTACTCAGATAAGATAGGGCAAAAACAAAGATGTATTTTTTCAACATAATATTTATTGCAAATTAAGCTAGTACAATTGTTCCTTCACCATCAGTAGTAATACAATGGTCAAGGACTTTATAAAAAGAAAGTTGTAATAAAATGATGAAATCAGTTCAAAAGTTTGCATTTCCCCCATGAAATGTTCTCTAATACTTTGCATGTCCTCCCTTCTTTTAAACTCCTCCAATGTCTTTGGGTGCCCTCTGCGCAGTATTTTTACCCCATTCTTCAGTCATTCATGGCAGAATTGTTCCAAGTCTACCAGATTGCTTGCTTGTCTGCCATGTAAAGCCTTCTTTAAATCTGTCCACAGGTTTTCAATTATATTTAAGTCTGGAGACAAGGCCTCAGTAAAACATTCACCATAGTCTTATTAAGTCATTCCCAAGTTGACTACCTCTTAATTTTTAGCTTTTTGGCTGATGGTAGGAGGCTTTGATTTAAAACCATCTAATATTGGGCTGCATTTATTCTTCACGCCTCTTTATGCAGAGCTCCAGTGCCCGATGCAGAAATACACAATCAAAACATCAGTGAACCTCCACCATGTTTGAAAACCATGTGGAAAAGGAGTTTTTTCTCGCCACACATCCATCTGCAAAATATGACCAAATAATAACTTAGCTGTCATCAGACCACATAATCTTGTTCCAAAACTCATTTGGTTTGTTCAAATGCTCCAAGCACACTACCTTATGTCTAGAAGTAATCTGTAGCTTCCTGCCTGCTTTTCTCCCAAACAATCCACACTTGTGCAGACTGTGGAGATTTGAACTTTTATTCAAGTTGCCTCCAAGATTCCCTTTTGTTTGTTTTGGATTACTATGTGGCTCTAGAGTAAGTTTCCTACTGCCTCTCGCACTTATTTTTCTTCTCAAAGCTTTTTCCCTGACCCCATTGTTTTTGTTTCTCTCAACAAACTTTTTTGTCCCTATAGATCTGCCCACTTGAACTTTTAAGGTACAAGCCCGGTGTAACACACCTGGTGCCATGCATCAAGCATTGAGTGTTGACAGTCTTTTTTTTTTAAGATTACCCCTGATAATTATTTTGATTATTTTACTCTAACTTTCCTTCATTCCTTGACTATTTTTGTTACATCTGATGATGAACATTTGTATTAGCTGAATGTGCATTAAATATTGTGTTTTTGACAAAATAAATATTTTACTAATCTTAATACTCTATGCAATTTCCACCTAAGGGGATACAAACTTTTGCACTTGACTGCAAAAGTTTGATTCAAGTGTCCATGGTGGATTGCCACAGCTAATGTATTCTAAAAAAGTCTAAATGTGACACCAGACTCATGTTAGCATTAAGCAACAGGGCTGACCAGAGCCACCAATCCACCCAGGGGAAGCTGAGAATGTTAAAATGGCTAATTGGGTTTTATGTCATTAGCCTGTTTCAAGGTCATTAGATTAAATCCCTTGACTACCAGTAGAAATCTGAGCAAGCAAAGTAATGAAGCAGTTTTTCAAATTTGCTTTTACAAAAATAGAGTGACAGCACTGATCTGTAAGATAATGTGAGGATAGGAGGGAGGAGGAAATACTGATCATCTTACCTGCAGCGTAGGAGAAAGTACATGTATTACATGTTTGTGTTGGACTGTTTAGTGCAGATCCACTAGAACATAACTGCTCACATTTTCTACATGTATTTGGTTTTTAATAGGTCCTTACTGTGTCTTAGGGACCCGCCATGCACATGTTAAAAGTAGTACTTCATATAAGCAGGCTACTGAAGTGAAACACTGAGCAGCTGATTCACTACTGTAGTTGTGTGTGTGTGTGTTACAGATTTTGGTCTCATAATGTTTGTAAGTACTCGATAATGTCAGTTTAGTCTGGCAAATGACAAGAATTATATTTTGTCATATTTTGATGTGGTTGACATGCATTTATGTCCCCAAAATGTTCATGGTGTAATAAACCTCATTTTATATGCTACGAAATGCTAATGTGGCCCATTTTTGTGTATTTATGAATATCTGTCCATAGCTGGATGTCAGAACTATTTTTTGACACAGGATCAACTTACATTACATTTTGATCCATTTTGATCCCCATTCTGCTGGAAATATTATTTTTTTTACAAAAAGTTTCTTTCATTTAAGGAAATTTTCACTGACTGTATAAAATATAACAGATATGACCAGTTGTCGCCAGCTGTCAGTACTACACTGTTTTCAGTACTTGATTCTTAGGACACATTTCAGTTGATAGCTCTAAATATATCTCACCACAACAGTGGTGGAACATGCTTCCTCCGTTTTTAGGATTCCATTTCTATCCATCGTACTGTACAGGGCTAAAAAAATGCATGTCAGATGGTGAATGTCGAATTTCAAACAGGGCTGAATCACAGCACGGCATCAAAGTGGGAAACAACTGGACCGACACATGCCTTCGTAAATTTCCCAGAAGTAATCAATCTCTTTATTTCTCTCAGTGTCTTTCCCTCTGTTCCCAAGCATAGCCGACATGCTTGTAAGAATGTTATGATTTTTTTTACATGGCAGAGCTTTATGTTTACCACATGCTTTGCACACAGAGCAGTTTACTGATGCCATGCTCATCATCATTGTTCAGTGTCAGTAAGTCCCATTTACACACTTTGGGCAGCTTTGAGGCCAGTGAGTGCACCGAACTGCAAGAGAGAATATGTAGAAATAGCAATATAGCAAATAGATTCATTTTTAGCAGTAGGTTTGGCAAAACCTCACTCTAAGAGATGAAATGAAGCTTTACCTGAGGATGCTGTCTTACTCTGATGTGGTACTTTGTATTTGGTGAAATCATGTCGCTGCACTTCACAGCACTGAGAATCAAATGGCCCTGAACAACACTATGACTGGAGGAGAGCTTATGAAAAGCACTTTCACTCTCAATCCAGTATGAAGGTTTTGTGGTCCTTATTTCATATTACGGTACTTTCATAATGGACTCCTCTCCTCTCCTTTTGACGGCTTCACTGCATCTCTGTGCATACTAAGCAGGGCCCCATACGGCCCAATTTGCACTGCCCAATTTACTGATGTCTCTTCAGATTTGTTGGAGTAAAAGCTGAGGCCTTTCCCTGATTCCCACACTGCAGGAAGGGAGAGAGGCGGGGGCACAAGAGGGGGTATGGAAGAGAAGAGAATGAGGACATGAGCTTGTCTGACAAACTGAGCCTGAACCACGTCAACTATACAGGCTTTTACACATACATTCAAATATACACACATTTGTACCTCTAAATCTACCTTCACATAGACAATCCAGCATGGAACAGAAACTCACTCAAACACACACACACGTGCACAGCTACCCCCCAGAGAGATGAGTGGGGATAGATGAGAGAGATGAAGGGAGTAAAGGAGGAAGGGATGGGATGGGTGTAGGAAGAGGCAGTGTACTGACAGGACTGTGACAGGGCTTAATTACCAAGCAAGCACTGCGCACTGGAAGCAATTTCTAAGGATTGTTGTCATTTGAATAGATTAAAATGCCCTTTCACTGGACTAAGCTGTCTCCCCGCAGGCTTGCCTCTGCTGTGGATTAAAAGTCTAAGTCAAATCAAAGCAAAAGAAGACAGAGAGAGGCAGAGACAGAGGGATGGAGACAGTGAGAAAAGTCACAGAGGGCACTTAAAGCCAGATGGTAATGAAAAAAGAAAAGGAAGAAAGACCAGAGCAAAAGGGAGGATGTAGATCATGAGAGTAATTAAACTTTTATGGATACAAAAAGATTTTTTTTAAATAATGGTGGTACCCCTCTTCTTCAACTTAATGCCTTTTACTCATTCTCTAATGTTCTTTTGAATCTGTTGGTTATGGGTGTTAATTAAACAAAACACATTTTTCCTCCCACATGGCTTTTTCACTGACTATTACCTGCCTTCCTCACTTACCTTCTCTTTCTTTTTTCTAATGCATCCAAACACCTGCAGACACTGAGGGCTGCGAGCACACATGGAGGAAGTTCCATGGCCACTGCTACAGGTACTTCAGCCGCAGACACACGTGGGAGGATGCCGAGAAGGACTGCAGGGAGCACAGCGGCCACCTTGCCAGTATTCACAGCCTGGCTGAGCAGAACTTCATCAGAGGTGGGTACAGGTTGAGGAGAAAGAGAGGATAAAGACCAATTTGGCACAGACAGTGTAGCCTGTTTAAGTGCTTGTTCTTATCTGATGACACAGCAGGAGATCTTAAATTAGGCAGATATGTTTGGGCATGCAGGCCTCTATAAGTAAAGTACTTTTTTATTTTCTGCAGTGGTGGGTGGTTGTTTATGTTTGGTATTAGGTGACTGAAGCACTTTCCTAGGCTTAGTGGGCACTGCATCATCAAAGAGCCTGCAGGCACACTAGCAGATCCGTCAGACTGTAAGTCTGTAGTGCTCAGAGCTAAATACTATCACTAGCCTGATTACATGCTAACAATGAGAAAACTGTATGATAATATTTAACACGTATAATCTCAACCATGTCATCATAGGTTAGTGTGTTAGTATGATGATTAATGTTCATAATATTGATGACTTGTGATGAAAAAAAATGAGGGATTGTTCAGTTTAATTAGGTTTTTATTATGACAAATATTCATAAACAGACTCTTTCATGACAAAATACCAAATTAGTAAAAAAATTAAAAACTGATTGAAAAAATAACTGATGAATAAATGTCCCATTTAATGTAACTCGCCTAACATCAGAGTTTCAGCTACTTGGTTTCAGAAGTCACACAACTTGTTCAATGGAGATCAGCTGAGTGCCATCGTGTTATAAAATGTAATGGGAAAAGTCAAGTATGACATGAAGAAAAATCTATAAAACAATACTGAATCTCTAAATGTGAGCTGATGCTACTGATTACTCTGTGAAAACCTATTACATTGTGTATTTCACTTTTGTTAGATGAATTTATTAACATGGGTGCAAGTTCCTGTAATAAATCAGTGAATTTTCTCCATCTCTGATATGCACTTTCTATAATTTTAGATTTCATTCACTAACATGATCTTATATGTTAATTATCACGAAGACTCTTGCATTCATCTGTCAAAGAAAAGGAGAAGACAGTACTTGACAATTTAAGCTGAATAAAATATTTTTAAAAACTAGCTGCTAATCTTATTTTGATATCAGGTGGCTCACCATTACATACTTAGGCAAAACCCCAGTCAGCTTAAATAATGGTAGTAATTTGGTCTTCAACATCTAGCTCTCACTCTTATGTCTGCCTCCACCCGCTAGACACTGCTTTTACCACCTGATTGATATCTACTGCTCTACTTTATTGTTATCATACTTGAAGATGGCACCTCTTGCCTTATGTGTATTCCATAACTTAGTAATAAATGTCTGTCTAGTTCAGATCTGAAGGGGGTTTATTGCAGTCTCTAATGAAATAGCACCTTCAGGAGTCGAGCCGTTTCAGTCAAATAAATGTATATCAACATTTGTTGCGATAAAATTGTGCTACAAGTTCTAATGTATCTATGACAAAACGTTTAATATAGGGAAGGTATTGCCACTGTAAATATGTCAGAAGAATAAAATAAGAACAGTTTCAAGTTAATAAAGCACTGAGTTACTAGTAATACTTGATGATTTATGTAGGTGTTTAGACTTTTTGCCGCCTTGTACCTCACTTGTAAGTCGCTTAGGATAAAAGCGTCTGCTAAATGACTAAATGTAAATGTAAATTTAAATAATATGTAAAGCTGTGTCATCTTTACATGACTCACTGGTTGAGTTAATTGTTTTAATTTTCAACATTTGTACTTTGACATGAGGTTAGGTTTTTGTCTAATGTAATTCACAAATTAACAATTATTTATGATAATTTAATATTGTTTTTCAACATAATCTTGCTCTGGTTGCCTAAACCATCTGCTACTGTATTGATTGTCTAGCAAAGCAAACCCATCTGGTGTTTCATGTTTTCCTGAATTCTTTGCGATATTTGAATGTTTGGCACAGCAGTAGAAACAAAGCCACTGTTTTAATGTACAGTATGAAGAGTTTTTGCTAGTCCACTGGTGTTCATCGACCTATATTTATATTTATTTAATATTTAGCCCGAGGAGGTCTTTATTTTGGCCACAGGGAGAACTTTAGTACAGTAAAACTGCCTGGTACTAATATCTATATAGTATCTTTTTGGTGCCTCATAAACCTTTATCTCCCCATTCTTAGCTTTTCACCCTCTGGCAGGGCTCTGCAGCCACTTGTGTTGTATTAAAGCCAGATCACCAGTAGCAAGCTTCTGTTATCTTGGATCCAGTTTCTGTCTTGGACAGATGCCAGCACATTGCCATCCATCTAGCGCCCATCTTTCATCTACACACACACAGTTACCAAAAAAGTGTGTTTAATTGCCTCGAAAATGGATGTCTCCACCCCTGCAATAAGGGGATCAGAGCCATTGGGAAGATTAATGGGCCTGGTAATGGTGTTAACCAGATACACCATGATTGAAATTCCATTACATACTGTATGCACGCAAACGTGCCTGTAACCATGCATACGGACAAATGTGATTTAACTCACCATCAGTGAAACTTCCTGTCACACACAAACAAAAATCTCCTGCCTTGGGAATCACAAACAGAATCAATGTATGTCTGTAATTATTACTCAGCTGCTGATCAACCCCAGGACTGAGTAAGGCTTAATTTGTGGAACCAGGTAAACAAATAAGAGTAACCTGAATTGCAATACTATAATATTAATTAGAATAATACTGACTAAAGATAATTTTACTAGTCTTACTTTTTGTTTGTTTTGTGAAATCTGAGAAAATAACTATTTACATACTAAGTTTGAGTAAAAGTACCAATACAAATTAAGTAAAATTTCTTCATTCACCTTTTCCACTGCGGGCTAAGAAAAGCATAGAGTTAAGTGTAACTTAATAAGTGTACTCATATCACAATACTCTAACAAAAACATTTATGATTATCATTGACTACTGACTATATGGGATTATTAAAGGATTTTTAGTGGTCCAACAGTGTGTGAGCATTTTGGGGTTTTAAGGTGGAGCTGTTCAGTGGGTCCCAACCCACCCCCAGGGATCGAGCCTTAAAGAGTTTTTAGATAAATCTCAGGGTTTTCAGATAATAAGCAGGAGATGAGAGAAAAAACAGTAAAAAGCAGTAAAATGCAGTCATAAACCCAGTATCATTAGAGGTCATTTTGTCACCCAGCATTACAATTTGGTGGGAAGACATTTGCATGTATCAGGCATTCGAGGGAAGATTATCTCTTTATTGCATTGTGAGAGGTGTGTTATCCACTGTATTTTTTAATTTCGCTTATACTTGGCATTAAAAGTCAGGATATCTTGTTTTTATAGCAGCAATTCTTTTTCTAAATTGCTATTAACATAAACCATTCTACTTGATAGATACTTATATCGATAATAAATTAGTATACATTGTATTATTATAAATTAGAGTCATTTTTCTTAAAGAAAATAAAATCCCTATTTTCTCAAAGTGGTTACTGTCATATAGTACATAGCAAAATTAGTCAGAAATAAAAATTAATATGATGTATTGCAGTCCAAAGAATAGCACTGCAATTTAGAGTCACCAATTAACCCAACATGCATGTCTTTAAACTGTGGGAGCAAAGCCGAGTACCCAGAGGAAACCCACGCAAGCACGGGGAGAACATTCAAACTTCACTACTACTCCATATGATCATATACAATTTTAATGTACAGTAAGTAGTGGAGCTGTATTTGGGAGCTTAATAGTGTCTCTGTTTTACTTTCCTCTTCTATTACTACTCAGGTCTAAGTCATGACAACACCTGGATCGGGTTAAATGATCGTACAGTGGAGGATGACTTTCAGTGGACTGACAAAATGGACCTGGTAAGGAACCAGTTGTAGCTGTTTTGTGTTTTTATGTTTGTGGAATTTAATGCCTCGTAGAAAATAAATAATGTTGTGAAGAATAACAAAAACCTGGAGATGCTCTTTATCACAGCTTTAGACAACATTAATTTTTGTCATATTTGTCTTAAACTATACATCTTAAATCTAATGTGTGTCTGTGTGTCTGTGTGTGTGTGTGTGGGTGTGTGTGTCTGTGTGTCTGTGTGTGTCTGTGTGTACAGCAATATGAGAATTGGCGTGAGAACCAGCCGGATAACTTCTTCGCTGGAGGAGAGGACTGTGTGGTTATGATAGCTCATGAGAATGGCAAATGGAATGATGTGCCGTGCAACTACAATCTGCCCTATGTCTGCAAGAAGGGAACAGGTGAGAACAACCAGGCGAGAGGAGAAAGTGGCTTAGAGTGGACTGCATCTTCAACAGGTGATTAAGATGACTGACAGAGAAATAAGGAGACAGAGTAGCGGGATGTAATAGAGAAACACTGAAAAAGAAAAAAGGCTACAAGGATTGAGAGACGTTCGATTTAAAGAATGTGACAGTGAGGAATCAGACAGAAGGCAGAAGGAGAATGAGGAGGACAAAGGAAGAGATGTCAATCTGCTGTCAGTCTTTTACTCTGAAGTCATATAAGGCCTTTCAAGGTGAATCATATGAAGGAAAGGGAGTTAAATGTTCCTGAATCTGTTTTGTCTCATTCGTGTTAAGACTGACAGCACATGTACCTTCAGGTGGATATGAACAGTTCAGTTATGCCATATTTTACATTACCCACATTCTGTTGTGTGTTGAAAGATGTTATCAGTGAGCCTCTCTTCAGATTCACTCTCATTACTGGTCCTCAGCAGTCTCCTACCTCTCATCATCCTTCAGTTCAGCTTTAAACTGGGCTCCACATATTCCTCATGAGAGGCTCCACTTCCTCTGCCAAATGTTCTGTTTTACTAAGGCGAATCACATCTTAGGGCAAAAAGTACTTTACACTTTATGCCCTGGAAAGTTAAACTCATCAAAACAAAGTGTCCGTACTTACTGGTTGGTTAAGATCGTATACAGTATAAACTACTGTGTCCCCTGTTACAGTAGGTGCTGGAGTTAGACCAGCACATGCTCCTCCGAGAGCCTATTAGAGCTTATTTTTGCTACACATTTGCATACAGATCGGACTTATGACCAGTGACAAGAAGACAGGCATTAATAGCTACATGGCTGATTTAAAGAAATACTGGGACACAAGAAGCCACTGGTGGCTGCATTCTCTAACTAACCCTTGGGCTTTGAATAGAAAACATATTCTGTTTTTGCTGCAAATAAAGCAGAGATATCGAACTGTTAATATAAATATTTTGGAATTTATTGAAAGATAAAAGAAAAATTCTCATCTTTTTGTCCCACTCACACAAATACTATGGCTGTCTGACTGACAACATTAGCTGGCTCCACAAAATTGCCAAGCACAAGTGTGACACTGACTATATTAAACTTGGTTTTATGAACAGACGAATGAGCAATGCTCTTATAAAAAACTTGATGGCAAAAAAACTACAGGACCAATTTAATGACTACTTTACAAAGAAACGGAGGGATTGTGTGAGGGGAGGTAATTCCTTTGGAGCAGACATCGAAGGCGTCACATTTCTGAGCAACAAAGAAACTGAAATCTTCAAACTGTCACGTGACAGCTGAAAAGAGAATTCGTTTAAGTGATTGGTGATTGCTGAGTCTCCCTTGTCAACCACACAATCAAACGCATCATACAATTACCAAAAATCTCTCAGGCAAAGCATAGAAACAGAGTAAACATTGAACACAATCTTGCAGTTGCTTTGTAAACCATCACTTTGAGACAAACAGCAAAAAACTTTCCTGGTACATGTGTTAATTTCTAACATTTGAAATGATGACAAAATTATGTGCGAGCAGCAACAAAGTGCCAAAGCTGAACTTTGGGACACAGACCCCTACGCCAGCCTGATGTGCAACTCCCTACAAGTGTAACCACACGATGCAGACTGCAACAACTGTTGGTCATTGACTGACCATCTCCTTCTAATCTGCTCTGTTTTTTGCCTTGAACCAATTTTAATTAAAGTAATTGCTGTTCGCCAATGGATAGCTCCATCTCAGCATTATCTGCTTTAGTCACTTTTTTGTAGAACACCAAACAAATCTACAAGGTGGCACAGAAACCTCATAAACAACTACCAGTGTGTACGTGTAAATGCAGTTTGACACGGACACACCAGCACACAAGTATAAATGTTCACAGGGATGTAGGCCACTTGCATAGCCTCTGAGTAGATTTAACATGGAGCCATAAATCAAGCATAAGGTAGAAAAGCACGATATACATATGACACTATTTACTGAAAGTGATGAGTCGCAATTTGTTACATCATAAGCGCTAAGCTAATAGCTACTGGGTGTTTTTAACCTAAACTGTAGAACTACACAATATACTGTATCTCCCCTTGTCATGCATCCGTATTCATCACTAAAAAGTGGATTCACGTGAATTTAAAAACCTCAAAGGCCTGAAAATGGTCATTAATTTAGGCCAATTATTTGTGCTGTAATAGATGGTTTGTCAACAGACGCCACAAGCACAGAGAACGTATTTCTAAAGCTTCAGGCAATCAACATGTCTCCTGAAACATTCTGTGTAATCTAGAATGAAAAGAAAGGTCCCTCACAAGCAAGGTGCTGCACCACCTCTGATGCGCATTGTCACCAGTCCCCAGCATCCAGCCTACTTCTGCCCTTAATCAGTCAGTTACAATCACCAGCATCTTTTCATCTTTCCCCCACTTTGCCATCAGCCTCTTTTTCACTGTAAGTAACCCAATGTAATGTCATGTCTTATCAGTTGGGTTTGTCAGCTCCATGCTGAGCATTCTCTGCCTGGTTTCTAACACTCACGCCTCACTTGGACTGTTTATCTGCTCATCAGCAGCCCCTGGGACTGATTACAGTAGGTGATTACATACACCAGCATTTAAGCCAGTCGTTCAGGGGGTCGTGTGATGTCAGGGTGATGTGTAATGCAGATCATGACTGATGATGAAAAGGCAGATTCCTGATGAGACTGTGATCAGATCTTGTCACTCACATTATTTGTACATTCAAATGCATAATGTATGAATCTTGTTAAACCTGCTTATTTGCCCTCAACCCTAATTCTGTAAATAAATCGTTTGATATACACCATAGTAGTTACTTAGTCAGCTAAATCTCTG
Source organism: Channa argus (assembly GCF_033026475.1). Classification (NCBI taxonomy): domain Eukaryota; kingdom Metazoa; phylum Chordata; class Actinopteri; order Anabantiformes; family Channidae; genus Channa; species Channa argus. The sequence continues at coordinate 6,928,784 of NC_090204.1, read as the reverse complement.
TAGAGAGATATAAAACAAACGTTGACAGGATCCTCCTGCTGATGCATTGTGTTGCTCTGGTTTTATATTCAGTCATGCAAATATTTTCAGATTCTTAATTACAGTCTTAAGTCAAATCAGAATACAGAATAAGACTACAATGTACAGTGTATAAATATAGTGTCAACTTTACATTTGCCAACAAATGATCACTTTGAAGTTTGTAAATCCACCTGTTTCAGCATAAGTGGTTCAACACTGTACAAGGAAGGAAAGTAAGAAAGGAAAAAGATTGATTTTGTGGAGAACATAGCGAAAGTCAAGTTTTACATTTATATTTAGATTATAGTGACAAGAATCACAAAGTCTTCTGCTGTCGAGCATTTCAATTGAGGAGGAGAGGGAATTTACTCACCACAGGACCCGTGAGTAAAATTATTTTACTATTTTGAAGGGTTATTATGTACAGAGAGAGGAAATCAAATTTAGCATGACATACTTAGTGAGTACTTTAAGTACTTTGGGAAATGATAGGCAGTTGTCAGTACCTTCAGCTGTTAAGCTACTAGTGTGCAATGTAATCATTGAGGGATACACACAAACCTGTCATTTCTAAAAAAAACAAAAAAACAAATGTAATAAAGGAGCTCAAATGGAGCTTTGTGTTAATAGTTGGTACACAAGCTTATCAAATAGGCCAGAGGGGTGAAAAAGAAAAATTCAGCTACAAGGAGATGAGGGTATGTATATGTGTGTGTGTGTGCCTCAGCAGCTTACATATATACAGTATGATAACAATCCTTGCTCCAGTTATTGAATCTACATACAAATTACAAATCTGCTTCCAAGCTAACTCAGTTTATGAGTTGTGAAAGAGCCAGGTCACACCAAACCTAATTGCAACTGCTTCGAAGTACGACACAGCTAACAGGGGAAGAACTACACTATGTCAGAGAGAAAGTGTATTTTAAATACAATGGGACTTTGAAAGGCACAGAGTCAATTTAACTTAATTGTCCTGTTGAAATTTCATATGGTCTCAGCTTGGAACACATTTTTACACAAAATCAGGGCTGTGTTGTGGCTCCATTCACTTACAGTCTAGACACATTCTTGGTGAATTTTAATAATGTTTAGAAACATTTCATGGAAAGAGGCTGTATTAGAAAAACACATACACATAAAGACATAAATATTGTAATAAGACCAGCATTAAAAAAGCCAAACCATTCCTTAAGACAAAGGTCTTTAATAATCAGGTGTGCTCTGAGGGTCTGCATACAGTGGCATAGCTTACTGACTTGAATTGAATCTGAGCCATTGCTAATGTCAATGTGTGCTTTTGGCTGTGAAAAGAGTCTTGTTAGTTTGCTTTAACTCAAATCAGGAAAATAAGCAAAGAAATCCTCTATCTGATTTCTGTCTTTTCTTTCTTCAAGGAAGCTGTATGTTTGGGATGCATACGATTTGATGACACTATTAGAATGACTAATATATGACAGTTAGTTTGAAAAGAAGAAGATTAGAAAGCCACAGCTTAGACTCTGTTGTTTTTGGCAGGCTTTTCACACCACATTATACTTTCATACTGTGTGTTATACTGTACTTAAAACCACTTTCTCTCAGTTGGACTCAGCAGCTCTCATGGGCACCTCAGCAAACTGCAGCAGTTTGTTTTTTAATAATGTGAAATCTACTGTTTCCATGAGAGACTTTCCCTCAGTGGTGTCTCAGCAAGAATGCACACACTATTTTCTGCCTTTCTCATTCGTTCCAACATGATTGCCAGTAGGTCTGCACTTTCTATGAGGTCATGGAGGATGCAGGGAGAAACCAGCATCTAACTGTCCGCAGCTTTCTCCATGTCCCTTACTCACAGTGTCCCGCTTCCACGTGGTGACAGAAAATACTTTTGGAAACATGAAAACATGTACACTGTATGCAAACTATGTGCAGGATTAATAGCCTGTAACTTTAATAGCTACTGTACTAGAAGATATATCACCTACAGTATGAGAAGTCACAAAACATACAATATTTTTAGATACTTTAGATATGATTTAGATATCCTCCACACTTAGAAAGACCCTTAAAAGCCTGCCAGTGCTGCAGGCAGTACCTGAGATTCTCCGCTGCCATTTCCCCTCTGGATAAGTGAATCTCCTTTTCAGCTATTTCTCTTCTTTTCTCATCATTCAGACCTCTGTGTTTCTTGTCAATTCCCCCAGCTGCCCATCTCTTCACACACACTCCTTTGTTTCTACCTCTTTGTTTAGTGCTCACTCTCCTTTTAGCTCTGTTTCTGATCTCTACAAAGAGAAAGACATCTCAGTAACCTACCTGCTAAAATCCTCACGGTGTTCATCGGCAAGTTGACACTTTTGGTGTAAGACACGTAGCATACAGTGGATTTTGTTTTTTAGCTTTTCCATTAAAACAGTCCTTGCTGTGTTGGAAACATTGTTAATGAGAGCAGTGAAGTTACTGTATAGGCCACAGAACTAGAACAATTAGCAGAAAGGCTCTAAAATACTTCATTTTACTTTAGAGATTAGCTTATTGTACAGTTAACATGATGTACAGTAAAAATATTGAGTGGTGCACCTTTACCTGAATTATACCCACCAGGCAGGGTTTTGAGAGGGCAGCACGGTGGTGGAGTTTGCATGTTCTCGCCGTACTTGTGTGGGTTTCTCCAGTTTTGACCCACGATCCAATGTACGTTAGGTTAACTGGTGACTCTAAATTGCCTGTGAGTGTGAATGGTTGTCTCTCTGTGTGTGTGTGTGTGTGTGTGTGTGTGTGTGTGTGTGTGTGTGTGTGTGTGTGTGTGTGTGTGTGTGTGTGTTGGTGCACCCGACTGTCTTCCTGCTGATCTCTCCTCATTGGATTAGAAAAGTGAATGTCTCACATTGACTAATCTCCAATCAGACGTACTTCATGTCACTGGTGGCTAAATACTCAGTGTTAAGGGATGAGTGTTACATCAAAACTCCATACGTGAACTGTATTTAAACATTTTAAGCTTACAATTTGGGAAGTGGTTTTAGAAATTATTATGAAAAGGACATCTGATGGACATTTCCTGTGAAATCCAGTTCCTCTCCCACTAGTAGTTCTGTATGCCCTTCAAGCTTTATTCTACAAAAGACCTTTTCAAACTTAACCCATCTCCCATAAAACCCTGGTTCTCTTTGCTTTTTCTGAGCTAAGTGACATTTTCTTTTATCCCTACTTCAATACATTCTGACTCAGCTTGCCCCCACTGTGAGAAATCATTCAACAGTGTACATAGGTGAGGACTAATGGAAAACTACCTTTTAGCCCTCCATTTGTGTTGAGTCAGGTGTCGTCTCGAGTGAGGAGCGAAGTGCTTATTGCCCGTTCGTTCCACAACACATTAAACTGTAAATGTGGCATTAAACCTTTCATCAGAGTTAATGGCATATCTTTCCCTTATTAAGAATTTAAGAGGTATTAGGACAAGGACAAGGGGATTGTAAACATTTTCTGATTGCTGATTAAGTCTTCTTATGACCACTTTAGCACTGAAGTGTGTAAATTTAAGGATGGAATGTGTGGTAGTTTTTGGTATAGGCGAAAAAGTTACCTGCGATCGAGCCAGCGTGAAGGTTATTTATATTCAAACAGGTTTCCACAACTCTTAATATTTCACACTATCAGCTGGCTCAGGCTGAGGAGTTTTGTCAGGGTAGTGCACTGATAAGGACTCATACGGTAGGTCCTTTGATATTTTCTCATGCAGAGAAAATATATGTCTAATTTTGTTGTGACTAATTGCTTTACATTATTTTCCCCCAAAAAATATAAATCTATTTTTTAAAAGGCACAGGGATTTAACTGCATATTGGATTGTATTAAGGGCACTGCAGGCTTCACAAACACATATTCGTGCACATACAATATGTTGGTATCCAATAGTGAGGACACTTTAAGATCATATAACCCAATAATATTGATACAGTACATAACTGAGATGAATTGGCTATTACACTAGAGCCAGTGCAGGTGGACTATGCATGTAAACAGGGCAAAAGTGAGAAGTGAAACTTAATTTGGATCAACCTCACATTTCAGCCTGTCAAACACGAGTGTGGATATTAATATAAATATAATATAATAATATAAATGATTAGCTGTACTGTGTTGTGTTACAACATATCTGTTCTGTAACTTTATTATTTCAACAATCTCTATTGTTTCCACCTGTACTTTGGTTGGTACAAGAAGCCAAAATCAAAATAATTTTGGAACTGTAAAAAGAAATTAGACTGCTCTGATACAATCAAGGTGCAGGTAAGCATAGTTCTTTCAGAGGAAAGGAAAACAACATGCAAAGAAAAACACGGATAGACTTTTGACAAGTCAGAAACAAGCAAAAAAAGTGTGAATGCTCTTCAGACAAACACACTGAACACCACACATTAAGACCTGAAATGTGAAGAAGCTCATTTGCTCTTACTGTAAACCCCCTGTCAGTACTCCTGTGTCTTTTGTGTATAACAACTCTAAGACTGTTGGCATGGTTTTCCTGGCATTTTACATCGAATAAATGAAAGTAATGAGCCCATGCAAGAAAAGAAACATGCAGTTCAGCTCCTTCACAAGGAATTTCCTTACTGCTCACTTCTGTTGAGCAGCACATTGAATAAGCAACAGATTCTTTAATCTATTTCACTTTAAATTCCAAATATATGGTTTAAATTGGTTTAGCAGCTGAGTGTCATTTTTACTGTCCACCTGGGCCAAATATGATCACAGTGAGAAAAAAGAACTCCTCCATGTTTTCAGTTTACATTGCGGTAAGGGGCGTTGGGGCTTCAGCCACTGGACTGCCATCTAGGGACTCCTAAAGTTACTACACATTGTCCTGCTGCTTCCACTGGGGGAGAGCAGCACCCTTCTGACTTGAACATCACAAGTTGTTTAAGTGCTGCCCTGAGGCTTGTCCATCCTGTCAGTCTCTGACCAAAGCTCTCCTTCCATCTCAGCTTCTGTAAACATTTTCTGATTCTGCCACAGCTCTATATGTGTCTAAAATGCCGTGGCACGTTGACAGCCGCCCACTCACTCACAGGCTTGGATGGACACGCTGTCCTGCAGACACTAAATCTATATTTTGATGTCTGTGCTATGAGTGTTCCAGTCAATGATTGTCCTGTGGTGTTAGTGTCCTTAAAATCAAATAACACTCTTAATGTAAAACCCATTAGGAACAGTGAAATGGTTTAATGAATGTGAAAATCCAGTGAATACACTTGTCACACAGAAGGAACTGTAAATGAACCGAAGTGGACAACCAGATCAATATTCTGTCTTTTTCTGCCCCTGCAGTTCTCTGTGGAGCACCTCCCACTGTGGATAATGCCTTCCTGATTGGTCGGAAGCGTTCCCACTATGACATCCACTCTGTAGTGCGCTACCAGTGCGCAGACGGCTTCCTGCAGCGCCATGTTCCCACCGCCAAGTGTCGTGCCAACGGCAAGTGGGACCGACCAAAAATCATCTGCATAAAATGTGAGTTTTCCACAACAGGAGAAGGATGGCAGACAACAGGACTTAAAGCACTTTTTTCATTTGTTAGGTCATTTTCACATTTGCATTTTGTCCTATTCTTAGCGCTCACACCACCTTAAGACTGAGCCTCCTACATTAAGGGCCTTCAAGAGCTGCTGTCACCATGTGCTTTCAGGCGTCCCATCCCTGCTCTCATTATTAATAATTGCAAGCAAAAAGATTACTGGGGTTGCAGACTGAATTAAATCCCCTGGGCTTGCTTAGATGTGTTCGGGTCTCCTTTGAAGTGCTTTACACTTGAGGTGTTTTTTTTTTTGTTTGTTTGTTTGTTTGTTTTTTCCAAAAGACATTTTTGCAATGGGCTGACCGCTCATGGAATACCAAAGAGAAATATGACTCTGTATAACTCATATGGACTATCTGATCGCAAATATCGAGCATCACACAATTCCAAATCTGCTGACTTGTTTTTCAGATGGAGTTATATGAAGACACTGCAGTGTCATTACAGATCCTACCTTTTATTTTATTACAGTGTTACATCTAAAAGCAGCAATAATATTGTTTTTATAATGGAACTGTCACACACCATAGCTCCTTTGAGCCTTAAAATAAACTTTCTCTCAAAGAACTCACTCCATGAAAGAATAGATGACTATAATACATGACTTTTCAGCATAATTTCTTGCTTCTTCAGATGAGATATGAAGGGTTGATGTATATAAATATTCAACAAACTGAGCCTTGAATTTCATTTCACTCTGCTCACAATGTGACAGTAATGATGAAATACTGGAATAATCTAGCTTCTGTTCAAAGTGATAAAGATTCATTTGCCTATGACTCTTTATCTTTGGGTAGAATTGTTTTTTTGGCCCAGAGTTATAGCGTCACTATCGTTCATTGCAGATGACATTTCTTTGTTGGCAATATCCAGAAAGGGACAGCGCAACCTAATTTGGCAGTACACCCCAGGAACAAGCTTACACTGGCGCTGCAAGTGGGTGGATAGCTCGGTGTGTTCTTGCTAAACGCACCGCAATGCGAGATTAAACAGATTCCCTCAGTGTGGTGGAAAAAGTTAGCCGATCTACAGAGAACATGTGGTTTTGACCTTCCCGCTTTTTGATTCTTTTTCCCTGTCCTCTCACCTGGTTTCACCAGCCTCCACCTGTCAGCGATTCATCTTCCCCTCACATCAGTTTTCCACTGTCACCTTGCATCTCAGTACATCTCTGACTTGCAGCTTTAATAAATTGCCCTAACTCTCTTTTTACATGTGTGTTTTCTCCACCAGCCCGGCGAGCCCACCGTTATCGGCGCCACCACCACAAGGGCAGAAGAGAGCGCAGAAAGCACAGGAGGCACGGCCACAGAGAGGGAGGTCACCACGGAGGGGAGCCAGGCCAGGGCCACAACCACTCCTACTTCTGAACCAAAAAAACCCTCTTTCCTTTTCTCCTCTGCTACCAACTGCAGTTTGCCTGTCTCCCTGTCGTCCTCCTTACCCCAAATGCCCTGCCCTTACAGTAGCTCCACCCGTGGCTCATTGAGCCAGCCTGTATCCTTGTCAGCTCTGAGACCTGCCAAAGTTCTGCCAGGTTTCAACGGGACAATGACGAATCCCTTTGTACTCTTTTTACTTTCTCTGTCTTACTTTCTCATCTTGAACTGTCTGTCTCTCACCTGCCCTCCTACTTCACCCAGTTACTTTCTCTTAGAGCTCAACGATGACCTAAAACATGGGGCTACGCTGACCTGTTTTTTTTTTTAAAATAAACAAGAACAAAAACCTTTGAGATCCTCACCGAACATTCTTCAGAGAGAACTGGTTTAGTACAAACTGTAAATAGGGACAACATTACTGAAAATGCTGTATCAAAATCAGAGGAGTCAAGGAAAATATGTGGTTGACTTGAGCCTTGTCTGTTAAACTCATTTTTTACAAATACTCAGTGTTTATTTCTTGACTCTGCTGCTTTTGGTTTGTTCTTTGTAAGACATTGTACTTAAAGAGACATGGAGTTATTCTGAACCAGATTTAATTGCTTTTTCTTTGAATTAGAGGCAGTTGTGACTGAATTATTTGATTGTTAGTGTTGTATCTTCTTGTCAGTGTAAGAATTTAGATCAGATGCTCAACCCCCAGAGGAAAAATGAAACACATTTCATTCTGTTCAGTTCAGTCACGTCTCATTACACATCAGTCACTTTTCTGAAGTGTCACACAATCTCCAACAGCTCTTGTTCTGTCAAACGTCCACACCTGTCGTTGTCAGGGGTTAATCTGATCATTTGATGTCAGTTTGTCATAACTCAGCTCAGCAGTCCCACGTTTGCTTTGCCTTTTGTCATCGTTTGTGTTGTTCTACAAATGCGTGCTGTGAATTAATCGAGATAATGCAGCAGGGCGAAGTTCCTCTCACTCATTTGTTTCTCCTTTATTTAGGATTTGAACGTCTGTGGCCTAAAAGGGAAAATTATGCTGTCAGCCAGTCACGAGAGATACAGACAGGCAGACGCAGAGCAAGTTTTCTACTGTAGATCTAGTTGTGGCGAAGTACAAGATATGAGGAGTCCATGTGCAGAGTTTGGGTACACTGCAAAAAACACATGTCACATAAGAAATCATTAGCCTTCCTAACATTTATTTAGCTGGGGTGAGCTCATTTTTGCCTCTTTATTTGAAAAAGGTTAGAAATAGGTTGAGAGTTCTGTTATTATCAAGAATATCTTGAAGAATCTGCCCTCACTACAAACACAACTAAAGTGTTATTAATTCGAATGCTGGAAGCTGGTCAAGGGATGTGATTGGTCATACAAGTTGTCTAATTTGGACACTGTGTGCTTTGGTTGTTGTCTTGTTTATTTTATTTGCACAAAGGGCAGACTCTTCTCCCAGTTTGGAGGGGTGTTTTTACAGACTTTGACAAATGATTGCCTTATAAAGTTGCTATGTGTAACATGTTAGCTCACGACTGCCTAGTTAACAAGTGTATCTGAGCAGCAGTTTCGGGGTTGTGTTTCTGCCCACCTGAAGTAAGTCTACTCAGCTTTTATCTCAGTTTTTTTTTTTTCATCTAAGCTCTAAGTCACGTAGTCAATAATTGCTCCACTACAGTATGTTCTCCATCTAGTCCCTACCGAGCTGCTGGTGGAGCCTGGCAAATGTTTTTTATGTACTGAAAACCGCTGCAAATTTAGACTCTGGCTTAGACTGTCATCAGTCATCCCCTTTCAAAATAATCACTTAGTCATTTGATCCATTGTTGATATAATATTATAGAATAGAGCAGCTTTAAATATTAGATTGAATGACTGGAGTTGAAGTGTTTTTTTTGCAGCGTAGACTGCTCTGCCTCCTAAACTAAGATGTGTTGGACATGTGTCGGGGAACAGACTTGACAAGTAGCACAGACTCACACTGATGACTGGGGGATCAGGAATCAAAGCTTGGTACACAGGGTATGAGGATGAATATACTAAGTCAGATGAGACAGAGATGTTGAGATCTTTCTCATCATAGCGGGAATGTGTTTGTTCGCTCTGCGTTTGTGTGTGTGTGTGTGTGTTTATGATTGAGGATGTTGACAGTGGCTGAGGTCCCAGCAGATGATGATAGAGAGGGTCAGCAGTGATTAGGGCTTTGCCATTTCTGGAGCAAACCAATTCTCACAGCCTTTTACACCTGTGCTGTCTCCTGCCACGTGTCCTGTTTTAAAGAGGGAATTGAGACGGATAAAACAAGCGCTTTGCTCTCTTTTCCTTCCCCTTTACTGCCAGGTTAAACTTCTGTTCTTTAAAGCCCGTGCTTGAGGTTGGAGCTTCTGGGATTATGTCGCAAACACTGAGTCTAGCACTTTTATGTTTTTCAATCTTGTTCAACTGCTTGACTTTCCTTGAACTTCACTGTCGTTTTACTATAGAAAACTAGCGGTGGATAAGCACATCTAAATTCATTTTTAACCAGATTTTTATTGCTGAAAGGGAGTCCTTACAGAAGCCTTTCACACCTTACAAAAAGAGCACCAAAGCAGGATCAGGTTATGTAAAGTCACACAAGAAGCAAATCCATCCTGTGCACATTAATTCTCTGCCTTTGTTTGTCTCTTCTCACCTTGGCAATGACAACACTCTTCTGCACCAAGATGAATAGTGAACCTACACCTCTGTATCAGTTTAATTAATCTACCGCATGCCTAATTAACAAGTGGCATTATCTGCAGAACCACAGTGCTGTGATGACAGGGGAAGGGTTAGCTTGACACACTGGAGGGCCAGAGAACTGTGACAGTCATCTAACTCCTGTTGTTTTGTAGATGTCAGACCACCCCAGGACCTGTTCTTTTAAATTTGTTTTTCCTTTTTTTTGAGGATAAATGGACAAATAAAATTGTGGATGGTGGCCCCATCACAGGAATTCAAATACAATACAATACAAATTACAGGTGTGTAATGGTTCAGCTCTATGACAGCAGTAGAGAACTTCCTGACAACAACAGTATGTTTGGGCAAGAAAACCAGGGAGTCTTCGGAGACAAACCTGGCCAAAATAAAATAAGACATCTCTCAAGAAATGACCATTCGTTGAATTTGTTGTTTAATCTTCTCTTGTCACCTTTTCTTTGCTGAAGCAGAAATTATGAATTCTGAAATACAACAGATTAACAGTAGATGATTAATACGTTGGCTCCTACTAGTAATGTTTTTTTTTCATGAACTTTGAGAAGAGTTGTTCACCAACCGACCAAAATAAAGTGGACACCACCTAAAAAGTTTGGATTGTGATGATGATGATGGTCCTCCCCAGGGTCTTGCATGCTTGTACTTTGTAAGGGAACAGTCTGTTTTTGGCACATCCGCTGGGACCAGTCACTTTTTAGCTCTGCAGTTTTAAAGGTCTAAGGGTTTCTCACAGTCTCTCTTAACACTCTTAACACTTTTTGTCATGAATGCTTTCTTATAATTTTCCCTTTCAAATTTGAAAACACTGGCCCTTACACACAGAAGTGTTTTTTTCTCTCTCTTTGCTTTAGACTCACTCATTTCATCTCTTCCTCTCAAGCACTCCTCCCCTCCCCTTTTTTACTCAGACAGACAAAGACAGGCCTTATAACTGAAATGATGATGAGTGGCCCTCGACACAGGTCAGTGCCAGCGATTTCTTGAGTAGGCAGAAAGCAGCAGGCCTCTTTTGGGGCCTAGCCCCCTGTCCTAATGGGGACGCAGGCATTCCCCTCAGTCACAGCTTACAGTTCAGCACGGGTGAGATAGGAGCAGGATCGAAAGAGACCACAAGCACGTCTGCGAGTGCTTGTAGCTGTGACAGTTTGATTGCACCCCGTCTAAACAATAACAGCAGGAGCACAACTTGGTTAAATTTGTTGTATATATTGTGGGAAAGTGTGCCTCATTGAGTTTGTGTGACAGAAATGGACGTTGAGTGTCTCAGCAGGGGGGTACAGCAACATTCATAAACACCAGTGTAATTTTCTCCTCACGCAAAACACCCCAACTAGGCACAATGATTAAAAATCATCACAGTGAGTGATAAATATTCATGAGTACAGGCATTTTGAATTTTGATATTTAAAAACAAGCACTGGTCTGTTTACATACAGTTGTTACACCTGTCAAGATTTTTATGCAGCTTATTATTTATTCACAGCCACTTGCTAGTGTCTGATTTACACTTTCAATTCTTACTATTCCTGGAAAACAACTGATGCAGGCAGAAAGTCATTTCTGGCTTGTGACCATCAATTTGACTGCAACTATCATTTTTTGTGAGCCATAGTCAAGTGTCTAGTTAAGTTAAATATAGTCTTTTAAAAAGATTGTTTGCAGGTGAAGGTTTAAAAGCTTAAAAGAGTCTTAGAAGATCTACACTTGCATTCTCAGGAGAAACAGAAATGGAGAATAATAATATACAGTAATAACCAGATCAAATGCTGATTACTTTGTTTAGCATTATGACTTACAGAAATTTCATTGACACTTGATTGTTTTTATTTTTGCTTAGCAAAGCGTCAAATCTGAATCGGTCGCTCAACGATGCAGCGACTCCTCATGATGTTTCGGAAAGACAGCCATGTTTGAAACATGCTAGATGAGTTTGTTTCAAGAAGATCCCCTGCCTGTTCCCTGACGGTTGACTCTGTGTACACGTGTACTGATAGTATGTTTGCCATTGTGAATGAAAACCGAGAGCCCACTGTTTCCTGCCTGTACTGTGTCACTGTGCCTGACTGTAAAGCAGATGCACTTACAGTAAACACACGCACTGGTCGGCAATGACAACCCGATAAGACTGGTAGAGGCTGTGGTCCTCAGTCACGCACAGACAGACTATTGATTACATGATTAGGCTGTCTGTCTTCGTTCCTATTAATTCTGTCGATGGCATTGACAGCACAATAGTGTCAACTAACCAGTGGATGTTTTCTAAATAAAAGGGAAACACACTGTCATAGCTCGCCGCACTCTGTGACTCTGTGAAAAAGCTATTTGTCCACTCTTCCATCTGATTGTTTCCACCCAGACCTTTTGTTTCTGCATTATTTGCATCATTTTCCTATTCTTATCTTACCCCCACTCCTACTTTCCTTTTGTGGACTGCTGCATCAATTCTTCCATGTTCATTTTCATGTACAGGTACCTCCGCAGTGGTTTTTCTATGACACTGTGTCTCTGTCTGATACTGAGCTGAGACGATTTATCATTGTCGAGAATCCGGCTGTATTCTGTTGGGACGGATGGATGGATGAATGGAGACATGTTACAGTTTGAGAGTGAGGTATGAAACAGACAAATGCAGAGCAGAAACCAATGACAAACACTCCCAATTCTTCTGTGATGTAAATACTCTGAGGTTTTACTTTGTTTCCTCTTTTTTAAACTCTGAGTGTGTTTGTTGCTTAGCCCGTCTGGACCATATTCATACAGTCTTGGTGGATCCAAAACCTTCTTCTTTCTGTTTCTGCACATTGTTCCCTCACATGCACACTTTAAACTGCTGCATCAGAAGAAACACACACACTGCAGGAGAGCAGCCTGAAGTGAGATGATATTTTACCATTTAAAGCAAATGGCCTTTTTTGGCTCTCTTCCTTCCAAACGCTTCAGTTTCTGGCTACCTTTGTGTTCAAGTCGACTGTAAACACAAACACTACTGGCTGTTTGAATGTGGTCCACAAGTATTTAGCCATATTTATTGATGTGTGTTCTTATGAATTCCTGTCCTGTCATTGTATCATATTCTTTACTAAACAAATGATCATTAAAGGAAACCCTCGTTTGGATCCGTTACCTGGCTTGGTTGGAGTGGTTATTTGCTGCTGTCTGTTTTGACACTACACCTCTGGGGTCACCAGCATGTTCAAATTGTGGCCACTTTTCTTTTTAACAAGAAGATTGAATAGGAGACTTTCCAGAGCCAGGCTTGTTGATTCCCCCTGTTTCCAGTCTTCATTCTGCACAGTCTCCAAGCTCCAGCTTCGAAATAACCAAATATAATTTAGAGATAACCTTCTTCTCATATGTGTTTAGTTCCTAAAATGTATGATACATTTTATGGAACCTTCCTAAATCAAACTGAACTAGTCAGCATGGATTAATTTAACAAACCAAACAAACAAACAAACAAAAAACAATCAGAGTAACCAGGCATACCACTCAAAATTATTACATGCGGAAAAGGAAACACTCTGTTCCATCTGTCAATTTGCGGAGTGTTATTGTATTGATCAGTTTAACTTTGTTACTGTAAAGTAAATTCAAAAACTACTCGTAGCTGTAAAATGTTCCCCCGCAGATGGGAGATATAGTTTCAGCTCCAAGCTGAATGTTTTTTCAATCTTCACCTTTCTGACCTTCATGTGCTGAAGAGATGCACTTCTATTTTTTTTTATTTAACAAACCGAACTATTTTCTCTGCAGCTAAAATATCTATACAACTAATACAATTTTAGTCCCTTTTTTTAAAATATTTTATATTATGCCTCTGTTCTGTTTCCGTACAGATAAAGCAACTGAGTAGGTCACTAAGGGCAAGTCCCTCAGTTTCACAAGTGAAAAAGAGTGGGAGGAAGAGACAGACAAGTGAGGGGGATCAAATGTAGGAAAAAGGAACGTAGAGAGCAAAAGGGGAAGGAGAAAGAGATGTATTATTGGCAGCAAACTGTATGTGAATACGCTTACTGTTGTACAGTCCAACCTCCGAGACCTTCAGCTCACCTCCTGTGATGACCTGAATATGCGAATATGAGTCCACTCCTATCAATGGGAGGTTTCATTTCTTGTAAAAACACAACCTTCTTTCTATCTCTATCTCTCTCTCTCTCTCTCTCTCTCTCTCTCTACCTGCCTCGCTCTCTTCCTCTTCTCATCTGCTTTGATGTGTGACTCACTCATTTCATTATTATTCAGAAGCACTAGATGAAGCTCCACTGCCGGATTCTGTTTTCCATCAACAATTAATCACCCTGAATATAGCGTCTCTTTTACATCCACTTCCTCTGTTTTGTCATCCCAAGTGATGTTTTTCACTTGACTCGGTCAACTCCAAGGACAGCGCTCATTAGGCTGGTTACCGAGGAGTTTCTCCTAAATTCATATGTAGCTGGAAAAGGCCTTTAGCTCCTATGTTGGCTTGCATAAGTCAGAGACTCGTTACAGCAACTTGGAGCAGCACTCCAAACAGTCACTGACATTATATACTGAGCCCTGAAACATTTGGCTCAGAGGACCAACGTTCTCTTCCTATACACACATGATTACAAAAGCAAGCCTGAACATCACAGAACGTTCTCATAATAACCAATGAAAATGCTAGAAAGCACTACTGTTTACAGGAAAGTCCCAATTTGCTCTTGTAATGCAACTTGGTTTAAGCACAAGCAGATAAATTAGAGGCGTAAAAAGACAGCTCATCATAACCTTGTTCTTGGGTCGATATCAGGCTCATCTGGCAGGCATGCCGAATCGATGGGGAACTCTGGCATTATCCTGCATTATCTCCTAATGACGCTGCCAAAGTTCAAGAAGATTATGAAAAGCAACAAGGGATTTAGCATCATCTTAGGCCTGACAGTCTGCTACTCAACCTCACAGCTGCACTGCCTCCTTTCCTTCCAGAATTACTGACTGTCTTTATCTCACACATAAACATAAAAGGCTGCAGGCAAAACATGCTTGTTTTTTCCATTTCTTCAAAAACACACACATACACACACACATCAAGCCGCTTATCCAAATCAAAAAAAGATTAATATGCATCTTAATCCTGTTTATCTTCTTCGTCTTTATTGCAGCCAGGTTGCTGAATAGCTTCACCCATGAATCTGCATTTACACCCGTCCTAATGATGGCTGCAGATGGTGCCGCATCGGCTCACTAACAGCTTCTTTTACAGTCGTGTGTGTGTGTTTGTGTGCATGAGTCAATACTGAGGAGCAAAGCCAGCAAAAACATCAGAGTGAGCCAGGTCTTTTATACACCGTCGCCCTCGCATTCTGCTCTGCCAGCTGTGTGTACACTGCGCAGTGTTTTGTTATAATGACCCCAACTGACAATCGGGGAATCTGGAGCTCTATTAAGATGTTTTTAACACATCCCTCAACAGTGGTGGGCAGTAATTCAATTCATTCACGCAAAAAATGAGCAATTTTCATTTGCTGAATTTAAGCACTTTCATGCTTTATATGTTTTAGGGGAAAATATTGGACTTTCTGCATTACAGTGGTCTAACAGCTCTGAGTTGTTTGTCATGCCTTTTGTATCTACTGTAAATCTTATGTGCAAAGTGATTACTGAACAAATTTAGTGAAGTATTTTCCGTTCTTTTTTTAAATAAATATAAAGTACCTAAATGCTGTGCTTAAGTACAGATCAGAAATCAGAAATGATAAATATTTTAAATGAAGTCTAAAACGAATGCAAATCACAACACAATGGTCTCATCAGTGAGACCATTAAACTTTAGTTTCTAGCTAATGGTAGCACACACTCCATATGAAACCATTTTATATCATTAGTTCTTTTACTTTTTCAAAACACTGGGCCTTGAGGGCAGGGGAAACAAGCTGCAAATCCAAAACTGATACATCACTGTCACCGACATCGCACACATTACATCACACTAATACATTAAGTAAAGGACCTGGAGCATCTGCCATCGCTGTCTCTCCATAACTGGATTTTCATATCTTGATAACAGAAAGTAAGGAAAGCTGCTTGATTTTGCTCTTGACATTTTTAGACCTCTCCCGCTCCGGGCTGGATCGGGCTCCTTGCTGTGCTCGGTACTAAAGGTTATATATGGCGAAAAGTAACAGTGCTGTGTGATAAGTTTAATGTTCCTATAAAATATTAAATCAGAAGATGTCTGATAGCAGCTAAACCGCCAGTGTAACTGTGTCCATACACCCACACTCAAGTGTCTTAACAGTTTTTGAGGTCAGAAGTTTGTCTTTCTTAGGGACATCACTCCATGTTCCTTCAAGATTAAAGTGCACAGAGGCCATGAAGTGAATTGTATGTGTTGTGGGACTGGGTTTTGTGTCTGAGGTGAGATATGGTTCAGTATTTTGTATACTCCTGGAGTCACTCAATTCCTTCCCTCCCCTGCAGGTGCACAATAGCTCACTGACCAGCCAATTTCTCCATGCTGGTGCAGGGCCAGATACCCTTGAAGCTTGCTGCATTTCCCAGAACCCTGCTCTATGCCCCTTTTACTTACTTTTCCTCTTATCTTTCTGCCTTCATTTTAGTCTCTCTAACTTCTTTCTCCCATCTATCTCTTTTCCACACTCATTCTGTCTGTTGCCTTCCCTGCCTGCCTTTCATTCCGTCTTTCCCTGTGACTTTGTGTTTCTGTTGAGCCTCCTTTACTTCATCTCTTCAACAACACACACACACACACACACACAAATCCCTCTGTCTATTCATCCATCCTCACACACTCAGGGCCTCATTCCCAGACCATTGGTCTGAACGGTTTCATTAACCTCCCACTATTCTCTTTCGACCCAATGCAGGATTGTTGAAAGAGCCCAGAGAGTAAACCGCTGTGACTCACTCTTGATGTGATGGCCCACTACGAAAGAGGAGAGCTAATGGAAAGATGGATGCTCAACTGTGGTGAAACTAAAGCACACTTTTATATGGAGGCATCTATAGATGACAGGGCAAACTCACCCATTAATTAGCCACAGTATACTCCATTAGATGGCTAAAAATTTCAATTAACTCTACACTGCTGCCTGTTTAATATGCCCTGCACTCTGGGGGAAACCTCTCACAATTTGGCCAATTACCCATCTCTGCACACCAACTGCTTTCAATGCGTAATATGAATCGGCAGCAGCCTGCTCTCGATAAAATGCATAAGGCATTAAAGGGGGATAGTTTAGGGAAACTGGGTGATTTCACAAGCTATTCCCCATGGGCTATTGTTGTGGCGTCTGTTAGTGTGTTTATTTATAACAATGTTGAGGTCGGATACACAGTAAAATTTAATTCATGTGGATAAAATCTCAACGTTACATTATCCCCATCTTAGACTGCAGTCTACGCTGTCAGGACATGAATTATGTGCTGTAGACTAGAGAAGGGTACCGGACACATTCTGAACCAGACCTGACAGGCAAACATTTGCAATTAATTTAATCTTAAGTACAGAAACAAAATCAACATATTTGTTGTTGAATTTTAGTCTAATACACTTGGGACTGTTTTTATTTTTATCTACACTATGTAATAAAAGCGCTACACTAAAGAGCAAATGAAAGTGTGGCTATGAAATGGACCACTAGGTGGTGCTGCTATGGGGCAGAAAGGAAAAACAGCTAGAAAATGTACAGGTGAAACAGTCTGACAGTCTTTATGGGCTGCTTCTAACCCATCAGGTCCTTTTGCACTTGACAGCAGCCTAAGTTACAGTGGACTTGTAATGCTGGTTTGTTGTGCCTTTCAATTCATTTTTACCAATGTGTTTGATCAGGGATTTTGTAGTTTTGTTCTGTTTCTTGTGCCACTTTTCCTGTGACTTCTCCTCATCTTTCTGCTTCTCCAACTCCAACTCCAAGTGAGATCTGACTTTTTAATGGAAATCCTCATTTTCTAATCAAATCTTGGCCGATCTCTGACAAAGCAAACGGTGCCTGGGTGATCAGATGAAACTTCATGTGACTGTTTTCTTAACATTCCACTTCTGTTGACATGTACATGTTGCCTGTGATCATCAGTTTGTGTTGGCATCTTACAGTCCTGTAAAACTTGTTTGGAAAAACTGTTGTTAGAGCCGAAAAGGAAAACCTGTGACTGACCAGTTTTTCAGGAAACTTTGCAGTTTGATGTTGTTAGTTTTGTACACATTTGGATCACCAGTCAGTTAAATCTACTTGTGTGGGAGATGTTATTTAAAAACATGAATGTGAACTATCAACACAAAATGACCGAATGTGAAAACAAAATTGGCAGTGGGCATGAGCCGGTAATGTGAACGCAGCCAGAGTCCTGTTCAGAGGACCTGACCTCTGTCACAGGCTGATAAATGACAGCCAAGAGAGCGCCAGTGCCTTTTCATCCCACAGAATTGATTGTGTGGCAGTACTCTGTTGTTATAGGGTCACCTAATTTAATTTCATGCTCAGAAGAAAAGGCCTCGAGGAGACCTGATGAAATGAAGACAGCACTGTCATCTTCTGAGCCAACTTTCAATCACTTCTCTGCAGTGCTTCTGTCTTTGCATCTGTCTGTCTTTTCTTTCTATCTTTACATCAAATGTTTCTCTTGTGGGTGGATAAAAGGAGCACAAATAAGCTTTAATCACAGGTAGTACCTCTGTAAGTTTCTAGCTGATGAGGATTTTCTACTGCCTGGCCTGTTGAGCACACCATCTGTGGAATGTCTCGGTTTCTTTGAGCGCTCAGTTGGTCCAATATGTAGCTGGTATTAGTCATATTATTCTTGTTAACAAAAGCACATCTCTGACTGCTACAGTATTTATGGTGACCTTCCTCTTGCATAAGATTGAGTTCACTGCTAAATGCCATGTAAATAGAATTTCAAATCACATTACATCACAATCCTGAGCACATAAAAACATCTAAATGACTTTAGTGCTGAAATCAGGAATACATACTGTAATTCTCTATAAATTATAAATGTGCATCAAGCACGACTTTGCTTATTAATTTAATGGCTGTGACTCTAAATTCACACAGTAGCACAGACTAATGGGGCTGGTGAGAGCACTCAGCGAATCATTAAAATCATCAACTTTGATCATCCAGGTCATTTTAAAGCTTCTTTTTCTCTTTGAAATATAAAAAAAAGACTCCAGCAAATAGATGGGATTGTTTTTTTACAGCTCAAGTTTGTCACTGACAGCAATTATTTCATGATACTGAACTTGCCATGAACTTAAATGTTGCTGGTTGCTATGGCGATGACATGGTTTGTTGTGCAGCATTGGCGCCGCACCAGCAGGTTCTCACACAGAGCCAGGTTCACCGCTCAGCAGTTTCTCTCTCTCTGGCAAACACTTTCCACTTATTACATGTGATTTCTAATCATATAATTGATTTATGGCCACTATTAACCATTGTTAACACAAAGTTTCATGAGGTCCATTACACATCTTGAGTTTCGTTCATCAAAATGACAATGTGCAACCTCTACATGCAATTTAAAGGACAAAGTATGATGAACCTGGTTTTTAGTTTTATTATTTATTTATGTATCGGCTGTAGGATTGACAATGCTGATGATGATAATGATCCATCGGTTGATTGGTGCACCGGTTCAGTCCAGACTGAAACATCTATTGAATGGATTATCTTTTAAAATTTGTGCACATATTCATAGAAGTTTAATAGTATATATAATATATATACTATTATACTATATATAATAGTTTAATATAAGCCGCTGACTTTTGCTCCGGCACCATCATGAGACTGACTGTTTTGCGAGTTGCCATGAATTATGCTCAGATATCTCAGATATATAAGATATGCTCCTTTAAGAATGAATTGTAGTACACGTAGTTTAGTGACTTTTAATGCAGCATCATCATTAGGTCACTTCGTCACTTTTGCCTTGTACCTGTTTGAATTACCTGTCTGTCTGTTCCTACCTGTTCTCTTCTGTTGTCTCTTAATTTTCCTGCATATTTGGTCGGCCTAGAGTTTCAGAATTCATTCAGATTAGTAACTGTACAAATTGGTGGTGTAAATTGTAAATCAGAAACTCCAGGATTTTGTTTATCCTCCATTATTCAACAAATCATAAATCTCAGCACAGATGTGCTTCACTTAGTGCACAGTGGACATGTCCACATGGAGTCATTGCAGTTCATCACACACACATTACTCATGGAGGCACGTGCAAAAGCTGGTATGTGAGATAACGTGAGTACGAGTTGCTAACATGACTGTAAACTCACTATAATCTTGTCTCAGTCTGTATCGGCCACGTGCACGTTGTAGAGACCCTGTAGGATGATGATACATAGAGTAGTTGTGGTTCACTAGAGACAGCAGGTTGTCCATTAAATGCAGGGTCAGTGCTTTGATCCTCTGATCTGCCTGAGCAAGACACTGAACCTCCATTTGCTCCTGATGGTTAGGCCTGCACTTTGCATGGTTGCTCGATGCCTTTAATGTTTGTGCATAAATGGCTCAGTGAAGCCAGTTATAAAGTGCCTTCCATAAAAGGACCATATGAGTATCTCATATGCTTTAAACTCAGACCATTTATTGACCCCTAATGATGTGTATGGACACAGCATTCATGTTACCTATAGATGAAAAAAGAATAACTGCACCAGAATGCATGTTGCACAAATCAACAATTTCAAGAGTTTTATTTTACTTCCATCCGTTCTGTAGCGGCAAACATACTTTGTAATAAAGGCTGCTACATGTTAGTGCAATCGGTGGCCCAGACAGCTTAAAAGTGCAGTATGTGAGGTAAATAGCAAATATTATAGCTTTGTATTTCTGCGAATGCAGCCACAGCAGCTACTCTCAGCTAAACAATACATGCTTGCTTCAGGCTGAGCTAAGATGCCATCATAAAATAAAGCTCTAAGTATTTAAAGTGCAAATATTTTAGTGCAATAATCACTATTGGCTGTTCAGCTTTGATGATAACATTGCCATTGTCTTAGTTAATGAGAAAAATAACTCACCTTGTGCCAGAAGGTTGCAAACCAAGCATGGCACCCAGATACAGGCAATTACACTTGGTACAATGAAAACTTACAGGGCATTTTGGATTTTTTCCATACAGTCAGGCAGATCCTATTATCTCACAAAGTAATGAATATTTTCGCCCTGGCACTGGGATTCTGGCTCTGACTGGGGGCCCAGAGCTCAGGAGCCAAAATCTGTTCCACACACACGTAAACAAGGACTTTCATGGCAGACTCTCTGAACTGATGTGTGCCTGAGTGATGATCAAGCTGCAGTTTTGCAGCAACAGATGTGCTAACATACTTACAGTACTCCTTAAGATGATTGACTGGCTGGAGACGAAAGGAAAATTATCCTAATAAAGATGTCACCCTTAATTTTACACCCCCCCACTTCTTCACTCTGGTAAATGTGCAAATGAGTACATCTTGTATGAGTGTTTTAGTGTGAAAGCAATGAATGGGGTCTGGCTGCTAGGCAACAGTTGTTGCAGTCAAATCTAAAATTGCCTCCCCCTACTGCTCTGTCTTTCTGTTTTAAATCACCCTTGTGACATTCATGTGGATGCTGTTGCTGCTCTTCCTCCTTGTCAAACTATTTGTAGAGCTTTTCGTTATTTCACTACCACCTGCTGTTAAATCCTTGTTTCTGCGGAAACAGTAGACCCCATAGAGGCGGAATTTTTTATCAGGGAATCCCAGGTGTCGGACGCCTGGCTCAGATCCTCCACAGCGGGAACGGGGGTTGACTATGGGATAACGGATGCTGCCATCCTCCAGCCAACCAGCTTCACAGCGGTCTAGAAGCTGGAACTTCCATGCCGCATACAGCTGACCCACTTTGGCCACGACCGAACCATCACGACCGCAAGCCTTCATCGCCTCCGCGTAGTTCACTTTCTTAAAGCGTTTGAGGAAGTATACTTTGCCTGAAGGAGATACAGACAGAGAGGAGAGCAGTGGCCGTTTTTTGTAAGAACATGTGAATAGGTGGAAGCAAGCATAGCAAGTGCATTGTTGAGGAGGCCAAGGAAAGGAAAGATAAAGAAGTGTATGAGAGAGGGAAGTCCCAGAAACAAGCCAAGCTCTGAGGGTATATATTCTCAGTTTTCATGACCCCTCTGCCTGATTGTGTTAAGAATATCAAATCAGCCTAACCAGCCATCTTCTCAATATCGAAAGGCAATACTCAGTCGGCAGACAGCAATCTCACTCAAAATTACTCTTAAAACACTTCCATTTTTGCTCTCCCCTCACCTCTGGGGAGACTCATGCTTGGCAGTATTAAAGCCATGGGTGTCCTGGGTGATTGAATTGGTTGAAGTGAGTTGAATCACGAGGTAGCTTCTAAAGAACCTAACCAAGACCAAAGGGATAACTGCTTTCATGAAAATCACGTCCACAGCCTCAATGTTGCCGCTAGCGCAGCTATCGATTGTGGGGTTGTTTATTTGATTGGGGGCTATTAGACAGGCAGAATATTATCTCATATTTTCCCAGGGGACATTGAGCAAATACCATCCGATTGAGCAACAGTATCGGTCATGAATCGTGCTGAAACTCCGTGCACACAACAGACCATCCACAACATCTAACACATTATTAAGATTAATTTATAATTAATTAATTTTTAAGTTGCTTGGAATAAATGATGACAGATTTCAGGAGAATCATTATTTGCTTTGTTTTTTGTGTTAAATAAATAAAAAAAAGGGTCGGGCAAATGTTAAATATAAAACTAAAGCAGCGGATTGTTTAGCATAGCACAAAGACAAGGCCTAGTTTAGTTTAAAACTAAAAAATCTGCTGGTCAGAACCTCTACTGCAGACTAAGTAACTTTCAGTAGTACATTTGTTTAATCTCAACATAAACATAAATAAAGACAAATCTCACTAATACTTCCCAGCTGGGAGAATGATGGATTCTCCACTGTTTATCTGTTCTCCAAGCCAAGAAATGCTGGCACATAATCCAGTGTAAAACAGCAAATTATACTTGAGTTTTTACACAGATGAAGCAAACAAGTAACATGTTAATTATTGAGATTTTACGGTGCCTATACAGTAATAAATGCATTTGCATTACTAATTACTTATTACATTACTAATGGACAAAGCTAGGCCAACTGCGTCCTCTTGTTTCCCCTCTATGCTCAGCTAACCAGGTGCTACCATACAACTATAAGAGTGGTATCAATGTCCTCTTATTTTGACTTAGTGACATAGTACAACCTTTTTAGGACTTCTTCTCCTCATACTGCACAGTACATGTACACTCGTTAGAACTGCCTAGACACAACACATAACTTTCAGGCTGCAACTAATCCAGCCTCTTACTTTCAAAAGTTTGTTTGAGCCTGTGAACCTAGAGGTGGCGTGTGTGACGGAGACGCTCACACAATCTCTGAGGTAATGTGATGTAAATCAAAGAACTGGGAGATGAAAGGCAATGCTTGACACCCAGAGGAGAATGTGGCCCGAGCAGGGCTGAACCAACATAGCCTGATCTAAATCCAATGGCCTTAGGCCTGTGAGATCACAGACAGAGATCAGAGACACAGGCTTCGGTTCCCCATGGTCCAACAGTAATGATACATCCTCTTTCTATACAGTAGCACAACAATCAAGCTCTGCTAGTGTTTTGTTCTGTCAATCATGAGCCATTAGTGCTGAATACTTGGTTGCATGTTTAAGTTTAGTTGTAGATCACATTGACTGACTACAAAGACTTTCTGATCTTCCCATACTGCACACAACTGTAGCCACCAGCTTACATAAATAATGTCTTTCTCACCATTGAGCTTTGAAGTGAAACAGAAAGCATCATAGCGCTCATCCTCCTTGTGTCTATAACCATAGTTACGAACGCCAGCAGGGTTGTCCTTACGGCCACAATGGTCTCTGGGATGAGAGATAGGATACTGGACTGAACCGTCCTCTAACCATCCAGCATTACACCAGTCTAGACCCTCCAGCCAGGCCTGTAAAAGGAGATAATGTAGGTTGGTGGGTCAAACTAAGGGATTAAAGTCATTAGAAGGAGAAAGACTCAGGTTTATCTCCCTTGACATAACTCCATTCACCTTGAATTCAAAATGGGAGGACGGAGTGATCATGTGCATACTCTTAACTGAGGATTGTTGCAGTAATAGCATTGTTACAACTAAAATGGACTCTAAATGAATGTCATGTATTATGGAAGATATGATTGACAAAAACACATTATTATTATTATTATTATCATTTAAATGTTTTCCTCATGTTTTAAACAGTATGAAGTGGAGAATTTGTGAATTTGCCTTGTGCAGTTGCGAGTGCGAGGCCAGGATGGCGTCCTGTTGTTTGCAGGAATCCTCAGCCTGGTGGTAGTTGAGTTTATAGCGTCCCTCACGAGGGTAGTAGGGGAACACCACTCCTACAGAGGAACAGAAACAGTGCTGCTGTTCATGTTAATCTAATCTACACATTTATCCAATCAAGCATCATGTCAAGGTGTGTCTGAGCTTCAACAACATCACTTCCATGTGATCCTAACTCCTGACCTTCCAGGTCAAGGTTGACAAATCCAGTGTCATCTTCCATGTCATTGGTGACTTCACATTCGTATCGTCCGTAGTCCTCCAATGTGACGTTCTGGATGATTACAGAGGCATCACCTGGACCCGCCTGCTCCAAAAACACACGGCCACGGTACGATCCAAATACACGCTGCTGCCTAAAGAGATACAATAGATAGTTTTGTCCCTCAGGGGTTGAATAGGCCAAAATGGCTCAGAATGCCTCAATACTTTAAAGGTGACACTTTTCTTTTGTTTTTTTGTCTGGCTGTCTGTAGAAAATTACACAATGTACATTTTATTATTGTCACATTGTCCCATAAAACAATAAATAAAGAACGATTGTTTAGCAGAAAATGTAAATGAAGATTTACTTTCCAAGCGCCACAAACACGTCCTCGAACTGCAGTGCATCTGTAACCTTAGTCCATTTAATGCGAATGCGAGCAGGGTCGGTGTTCTCTGGCTCGTGATGGAATCTGCAGGGCAGAGTGATGGAGCCACCACGATGTGTCACCACTTTACCAGGAGCTGTCTGCACAATCACTGCACCAGTGTCATCCTCTGAGGGATGGAGAAAGAGAGGAAGCTGGGTTATCAACAAGGCACAATTTGCTTTAGAGACTATCACAATATAATAATTTGTAAGATTTCTTTTCATATATCATCCAACAAAAACAAATGTTTGCTTTATCGGTTTTAATATTGTTTTTGTCTCCACGAAGGAGAGCACCTGTGGTGTCAGACAAATCTAATAAGGCATGTGCTATTCACCTGGACCGACACATTAGTGCTTCAGCATCCAGCATATCAAGAGTGGAGAACATTTTTGATCAGAGGGCCCGGTGCACTATGCACTCAGTCGCTCTGCCCATACCTGTCATCAGATTAGCCACTCGAAAATGTTAGAGTAATTCACCAAAATGACCCAATTCTAATGGTAACCACAGGCCTCTTTATCCAAATGGACAATAACAAGGCCTAATTTGCATTTTTGGCAGACGTTTGTTCGGAAGCTGTTTGTGTTTGTGTATGTATCTATGTAGCCAAAGAGTATGCACACAGCATACTCTCGGTGTCGGTGTTAGCATTTAAAACATTAAATGAGTGGCTGCAAGAGGTTTTCTGCTATGTTGTGACCAGTTAAAGGCACCTACAATTATCCATGGCAGCCTGCAATTAGTCCTGTCACTACTCATTGCTCTCTGCAAAATTGTTTATCACCAGCATCAATGACAGCATCAAAACTTAAAATACAATATTTTCCAATACGGAAACTGTGCTGCTACAGACCGATGATGAGACAAACAGCACCAAGGGAGTCAGAGAAAGCCCTGAGAGTGGGCTATCTGCAAGCAACTGGGGCTGTTTGGAGATATATCCCCATCACTGCACAAGCGGTTAGTCAGAGTGGCTGTGTGAGAGGCTGTGGCATGAAGATGAAGACAGATAGTGGGGAGCTCTAAACATTATACTGGGAGCAGCACACAGGTGTTTATCAGGAAAGTTCTGATTAAGCAACACATGTTTATGCACTGTAACCAACTGCAGTTTAGTTGAGACTATATGGAGTATAAATTGTTCATAAACAGTTTATGGAGTAAATATTTGACTTCATATGACTTCATGCCAGGTGTTTCTATTATTTTGTTCACCCCATTTATATCAGCGATGCTAGGCTAAAGAACAGAAGTGCCTCACTAGACTGCAGTACACCAGCAGCACAAACTACAGCCACCACAATGATCATACATTTGATTTATTGAATTATCAACTTCAGTAATGAGGATTTATTACAGGGGTGGCTGTAGCTCACTTGGTAAGGCAGGGCCATGGACCATAGAGTCAGTGGTTCGATTCTCTGTCCCTCCTGGCTATGTTTTTAGGTGTCCTTGGGCAAGACACTGGGTCAGGTGAGCACCTTGCATGGCCGCCACCACCATCAGTTTGAGTGTGTGAATGGGTGAATGAGAAGCACCATTGTAAAACGCTTTGGATAAAAGCACTATATAAGAGCCCAATTACGGGTTGTATTAGACCAGATTAGCAAGCTACAATTTCATTGTTCTCCCTTATTGCGCAGTGACATTAAAGTCTATTCTATTATAAATCTCCTGTATAACCTCTGAGCGGTTTTGTAGGGGCAATAGCAGATAGATAGAGGAGTTTAATCATAATGTGGACAGCCAAGTCTAATCCGTGATGTCATCAGTTTCTTAGCTAAAACATTACAAATGTATCACAATCATCAACTGAATTCTTTAAGACCATTCAGCTTTGATGATGGTTAAGGCATGAGATGACTTTCTATGATACTCTTGATAAAATGAGTTTCACAGGCAGTTGTTACAATGACTAAATGACTCTGAACCACTGTATAAAATGCTGTGAATATTCCAAACCTTTTTCAGTCAGATATATGTGTGGTTAGTTTGCACTGACTCTCTGCTTTCCACCTTTGTTTCTTGAGTGTGGAAACGTTTGGAACTTCTTGCCCAAGAGGAGATTTAATGAGTGCACTTTTCTTTCTTCTCTGGTTTGAGAAGGAGCTAGTGAAAGTGTAATAGCTTACAGAAGCTGTTTAACTATTCTGTAATTTCACTGTGATGAGAAAAACACCTCTGCAGAAAGTACCTTAAATATCTTAAAAACATTTGGATAAACTTTTGCTATGAGCCCATGAGGGTTAAAGGAAGATGTCCTTACCAAGAACATGCACAACTTTTCTCCTTCCCTTGTCTATGTCAGTGGGCAGAGAAGTCACTGAGAGGGCAGAAGTCAGGATGATTGCCAAAAAGGAAATTTTCCCAAGGGCCTGAGTCTGCTTTAACACCTGCTGGGAAGCACACAGGAAAGAAATAGGAACATCACACACTCACTTTCAGTGGAGAAAAAGGGTAAAATAGAACAATTCAGGGGCACACTCACAACCTAGAAATGTCTATATGTGAGGAATAGTACTAATATCAAGCACAACATTGGCAACTTTGGTTAAGAAAAACTATGCTTCCTATGCATTAATCATCAAATATGGATTTGGAATTAACAACAGATATAACCACAAATATCCAACATCACATCACGTTGAGCATAATCCTTTCGGCACATTTTGTTTCAGTCATTCTGAAACATTTAACCATCAAACCTGAGGACCCAACCTTACGTGTTTAAATTTTGGAGGCTTATGTTGTTGAGCAAAAATTGATTACTTCAACTTTCTCAAAACAACAAAATAAGGTTAGTGTGTTTGGTGTGAGAGTCATGCTTTAAAATAGCTTTGCAGTCTGCTGCACACACCAGCTTAAATTTGCCAGCTGCATAGCTCACAGTCACAGTGTGAAAGGAAGAGATAGTCCTCAAACCTAGTCAAAACTTAAAGCTTGTTTGATACTTTCTATCTTTGGTGCCAAGTGACTGTTGGAGGAATGCAAAGTATTTGGAACATTTGCAGGGAAAAGGTTTGCATCAGTAGAGGGCAACCGCAAACAAATGAATACATGAACAGTGACACAATCATCACTAATTACTCAAGAGAAATAATGAACAAATAATGTATGTGAACAATGATCATTGGCTGTGACCAATGAAGGATCATCTTGCTGTCGTTGGTGCTTATTATTTTTACAAGCTCCCTCTGTTATTGGTGGCTGTGCACTACATATGCAGACTTCTGTGTATTTTGGCCCCAAACATGACACCAGTGGTGATGAATTGCAAAGCCTTCTGCAAAATAAAAACTGGAAATGCATGCTCAAATACAAGGCTTAATCTTTTGCTTTGTTGTGGATTGAATAAGATCATAATTACAACAAAATGCAGGAGTCATGTGCTGCTGCTCTGCACTGCTAGAGGTCTGCATTATGTCGCCTGTGAATAATTGCTTCCTATCTGGCAGCACTGCTGCAATACATAACAGCCAAACATGAAGACAGGCCCCAGTAAAGCAGAGATAGTAAATCAGCTACTTTACATGCACGTAGAAAAAAAACCCCAAAAAAACTAAAAAATAAATAGCTCCGCTGCAGAATGTTTTCTCAAGGTTACTCCAATGACCATGCAGCACAAGAGACTGCAGAGCAGAGCTGTACTGTTTGAGCACAGAAGTGAACTTACCATGGCTATCACAACAGGATTAATGCCTGGATGAAGAAGATGTGCTGCCGTGCGCCGTTTAACTCCTCAGCCAGGCTAAATGTTGTTCTGCAGCAGCGCTCACCTCTCTCCCTCCCTCCCTCCCTCCCTCTCTCTGTCTTTTCAGTTCCCATCACTGATTTCTCGCACTGCAGGAGAACCACCAGTGTTTGTGGGTCCCGCAGTTGTCCGATGACGCAGCACACATGCTGGTGCAGACTGTGTGGCAAAGTCAATCACAGCAGTGGTTTCACACTGATCTGATGTGGTGAATGTCTTTCTGTGCATCACTGAAGCCCATTAGAGTGTTGCTTATTGGTTTGAGTGTCACAGTTTGCTTCACTTTATAAAGTGAAATCTTATCAACTTTAAGCAAGAACACTGTTGCTCTTACAGGCCAATCAAAATAATGGAAACTGTTGGTTGAAACTATGACTACGGACAATGAAATTAGTCTAAAAAACTTTTTAGATGAGGATCAGATAGGTCATTAAGATTTTTTCTTCATACTGTAAGTATGCTGCAATAATAATACAGTAATTAACATTATTGAATAGTACCAGTGGTGGAATGTACGGCATGCAATTACTAAATTTGAAGTTAGTACTTAGGTAACTTTGTTTTATATGTCACTGCTACTTTACTGCATTTAGTGGATTACCACTAAAATTCTTAAATTTTTTGCTAGTAGCTACTTTAGAGAAAGGGAGTCTGTATTAGTCTGAGTATCTCTGTTGAGGACATTTACATTTCAATACTCGCCACTAATACTGATACTATATAATATATAATAATTCAAGACATACTTTTACAGAAATGTACAATTTCTCTTTTAATGAGATTATTTTTAATATAATGCAGTTGTGTGTATTTGATCTTCAGCTCAGGGGTGTAGCTCAATTGGTAAGGCAGTCGTCCACGGACCACAGGGTCAGTGGTTTGATCCGGCTATATGTCAAAGTGTCGCTCGACAAGACACTGAACCCCTAACAGCCCATTCCGCTCCCCAGCTGTGCAGTGCCGGTCCAAGCCCAGTAGATATTGGGGAGGGTTGCGTCAAGAAGGGCATCCGATGTAAAAATCAACATGCGGACAATAATCAGCGTTGAACTGATCCCTGAACTCACGGGATAAGCCGAAAGGACAAAAAAGGACAGTTTTTTACTAAACATCACTGGGTCCAGCAATAATTTGTTTATGTTGAATATGATCCCAGGTTTAATATCAGGCCTCTGCAGTTTACTGCCTTAATATAAACCTTTGGTTATTTGAAGGCAAATATTTTTGCTCCCCATTCACTGAATTCTTAAGGTGAAAATGCTGTCAAAAGCTGCTGCAGAGAGGCAAATCTGTTCATGAGTTTCTGCAGCCCCATGTGCATTTTGTTCTTTATTGACTTCCCAATGAAATGAGGTGTGTAAGAACAACATCACTAACATATCTGACACTAAAGCCTCTCCTGAGCACAGTCTGGCCATGTGATGAAGATTCAACAAGAGCCTTCTACGAAAAGGGCAGTAAAATAAGAAAGGCTCTTGAGATGATATCGCCGACAATGCAAAGAAATGAGATACTCAGCATGAGGCCGCTGCTCTCTGTGTTTAAAAAATGAAACTGCACTGATAGTTATTTGATTGCATACTGTTCTGCTGAGATTTAAGTTGACAAGTAGTGTCTTGTAGTGCATGGAAGCCAGCCTGAGTCATGTGTCAACGCTTTCCCCGGAGCACTGCAGATACCTCAGCATGGCATGTGGCAAAAGAACAGTTGAGTCTAGACATAATGCTTTGAAGGAAAGAGACATCCAAAGTCAGCAGCATTAACATTCATTTCAGGCTTAAATCAATAGCTCTCTTTAAAATTAACAGCTGATTTTATGAGTTTTTGAACACGTAATATAATTGTTATTTATTAGTTTCATTAAAATAAACCTTCTTTACCTACTCTACCTGTCGGACTTATCATGGCCTTTGTTCTAATTAAGGCCCTCAGAGCAGAGGACGCTTATCCATCTGTTCATCCATTATCTTAACTGTTCCCTTTTCTGGAGCCTGCAGTTGTCACTGGCCAAGAGACGGGGTACACCCTGGACACCAGTCCAACCTGATATGGATGTCTTTGGACATCCATATTAGGGGAAACCCACACAAGCAAAGGAGGACAGAATCCACACCAGAAAGGCTACAGCTGACAGGTAGACTTAAACCATTTGTGGCAGCGCTACCTCCTTATCCTCATTCAAATCTATTATAAGTTGAGAAATTGATTGCAGACAACGTTTTCCAATATTGGTGTAGTACAGAGGAGTAACCGGTTACCTAATATTGTATAATAAATTGCATTATTTTTATGGTACCTGAGTAATTTAGAACAACCTTGGGTCACAAATGCCTTTCAGCAGTGATTTAGCAAACTGGACTTTTGAAGATTCAATAAATCAAGCAGAATGTTGGGGTCAACTATTGTTTTTTGTAAAAGGATGCATACAGAAGAAGCAGTTTAGTTTTTTCTCTGGAGATTCATGGATGAGAGGAGCTGGTTATGTAAATTAGTTACCACCATGCATTCATTCATATTTCACTTGAAACTGTCAAACATGTATTAAAGCACTGATTCAAAACATGTTTACTTATATTTTCCATCGCTGCATCATTGCAGTGTGAAGAGTTATATATTTCACAGCCAAAGCTCCACAGCTCTCCAGGGCCAACAGCCCAGGCAAGCAGACATCTGCAGTAGAGGTCCCCTATGACTCCCATCATGGGATTACAGAGCTGTTTGGAACAGCCATATTTGATTTAAAGCCTCTGTCACACACACAGAATGCACAGCTAGCACGTGCAGGCGGGAGCAATGCCATACTTCAGCGTGAGAAAGCTGCTGAGGGAGAATGATTTAAACAAGTCTGCCTCTTTCTCTGTCTATGGGCCTATTGCTCAATGTAGTACAAGGGATAATTACTTATGACTGGAATACTTTTATTAATGGGGTAGAGATGGAGAAATTAGTTACAGTGCTGTTTTAGAGAGCTTTGTCTAACTTGGTAAATAACCCTTTTATCTCTGCCAGGAAAACACTGTGCGTCTATTCAAATGACTGAAGTGCATCCAAAGTATCATATTATTGAAAAGGTTTGGGAGATGGATTTAGTGTTTGTCCATCACATTACATGGTGTGGTGATAATCTGCTTTTGGTTATTTTGGATTTTATTTTGAAAATAATCCTCACAGTATTGACAAAACCTGTTCTACTGAGCCTTATGGTCATTTAAGTGTCTATTTATACACACAAAAATAAAAAAAACATTTCAGGTCTTTTAATGATGAGAGTGACAGTGGGCTGTTTACTGGGCCAACTCCACAAAGTGAGCACACACCAGAAAAGAAGCAAAGAAGATCAAGGAATGTAAGCAGAGAAGGGATGAAACACTCGCAATTTGGGTTCACAGGATCAGAAAGAATGCAGAATGCCAGAGGCATGTCTTGTTTCCCTACTTAAACTGAGGAGCTGTCTTTTTAAAAACAGAGATAGGCTGGCAGCAGACAGCAGCGGGTGTGTGCTCACCAGAGTGAGTGAGTGAGTGACAAGAGCTGCTGTTAAAGTCTATATTACTTTCTGCAGCTCATGTTGGCACATCTTTGCCACTCAGCTCTGAGTAATGATCTGTGATGGCTCCTGTGGTGTTGTTGTGGCATGTTGTGTGCAGCATGTCTGCTGGGCCTTCAAGAAAGTATGCATTATGTCCGTCATCATACGCTTTAATTGCCAACTACAGGAATAAAAATAACATCTAAAATATATGAATTAATAACTCAAAAACATTATTACTTGTTTTCAACTTCGTTAAAAAAAACCATACAGTAAACTCTGCCAGTCAGTCAGGAGCCAATTCATAACTTAAGAGATATGTGCATGGTGCATGGCTGTGAGCATATAACCATCCACTGCTGCATAGTAAATATCCTAACTCAACCATGTGTATTTCTTTGTGTGTGACATCATGAGCAACAGAACATTAGCATTGTGCAGAATGTCTTGGGTTTTTTAATATTTATTTTGAAGCTAGGTTTTTCAAAAAGAGTGAGAAAAGTGATGTCTCAGTTTTTCACACAGCAAAGAGCTTGTGATATAATATTCAGACGGATCATTGAGTACTAGCCTTCTATTTACAGGCTAGAAACACATTAGCTTTTATATTATTTTATTGAACTTTATCTGCTCTGTGTGAAACTCTGTTCATTTCTTCACGAGCTCCAAGACATTTCCTTTTGTTCTCCAGATGTCATGAGGACATTTCTATTAAATGCTCCCTATCCACTTTTAAAGTCCAATCTCTCTATTGTGGAACTTTGGCAGCATTCAACCTTCAACATGCTGTTTTCTAGAAACTGTGAATTAAAAGGTAATATTTAATTTAAGCATTGGAAAGTCAAAGAATCAGCAAAGTCATTAAGATTTGTTCCAATTTATCCATCAAGGCATTCTGGGGTATCTTACAGAATAAATACACATTTGTTATTGGCACTAAATTAAATGCTATGACATTAACAAAAGTCACGAGAAGGCACAGCACCTTGCACCCTGTACTTAATTCAGTTGAAATGTATCCAGTACTTGCCTAATTTAGCAGTGTCCCTTCAACACGTAAGAATTTAAGAGATGTATAGAAATTAAGAAAAAATTACAGAAAATTAAAACACGGACCCTTATTTTTACAGTATATGTATACAGTGAGAAATAAGTTAACTTAACTTCTAAAATCAGATGTATCAAAGATGTTTGTCTTTTTTTCATGTCTATGGTTTAGTCTCTACATAAATTCATCTCTAGTCTACACATAAAAGCATGGCTTTCCACTAGTTCATGATTACCTTTAAACTTATATTAAAGCTAATTATTTTTTGTTTTATTTTGTTAAATATAGTATCACTGACAAAACAGTTACACTGCTGTTCTCGCACAGCTCAGAGTCATCACATTTGATGGTGGAAGATCAAGAAGAATAATGCATTAATGATAATATACATACAGTATAAAATGCAAGTAGTATGTGTCTCACCAATGAAGGTCCTTAAACACTTCCACCAGCACAATTCCAGCAAACGAAATGAAACAATCATGGCTTTCATTCGTTCTTTACTGAAATGCT
Source organism: Channa argus (assembly GCF_033026475.1). Classification (NCBI taxonomy): domain Eukaryota; kingdom Metazoa; phylum Chordata; class Actinopteri; order Anabantiformes; family Channidae; genus Channa; species Channa argus. Next base: position 6,895,230 of record NC_090204.1, on the reverse strand, counting down.
TCCAGATTTATTCATCAGTCTTTTTTTTCAGAATAATTACTCTGAAAACAAGTAATGTCAGGGCAAAATAGCACATAAACCATTACTGCAAAATTACTTTACAAGAATCAACCAAAAAACAACAAACTCTGCTGCTGGAACAGCACACAGATCTCCTGATGGTGTTCAGCATGTCTGCTGAAAAGCATTTGAGCCTCCTCATCAGGACATCTTTAGCATAACCCTGTTCAACCTTTTAGACAGGACCATGGACTGGGAGATGGGGACCTGAAGGCGCGGGGTGGACAGAGCAGTGGTGACCCGCTCCTGAATGGCTTTTGTGGCTCCACAGCCATTTTACTGAGATACTTGGAGGGCATGTTGAAGCAGTTGGAGACAACCAGAAACCCTGCAGGAACTCTGGAACCACCTCCATAAACACCTCCACTGGGCCCAGCATTTTGGAACTGGGAGCCTCCTGCTGCTGCCATACTTCTGAGCCTGGCTGATGATCCTGGGATGTCTGTGGTTTAGAATCAATAAAAGTTTTTAAAAAACTCCAGAAGAGCACGGAGACATTATAATCTCAGCACATGAACTGACGATAAATGTGCCAAACGCGACTCACTTAAACTGAGGAGGGATGGTCTCTGGTGAGCTGAGCAGCCGTCTGGCTTCAAACTCATTGTCCCTCATCTTCATGCTGGTATTCACCTCCCACAGCTGCAACAATTAGTGAGACATGATGAACACAATAAACACATTGACAGAAAACACACTTATAGGTCCTGGAACCACTGAGTCAAATTTAAACTGAAGTCTTGTTCAGGATTGTGGTCTTACCAGCTTGAGAAGAGGCTTGGCCTCATCCTCCTCAAAGTCCTTCAGTTCAAACTCCCAGAGCCTTTAAACATAAGCTTCATCTCCACTGTTCCCCTCTTCCCTAAGACTCATATTGGTGTGACATAGCAGAGTTAAGGTCCTGTATAGTGGTGGACTGTGTGTGTGTGTGTGTCAGTAACTCCCTTCACTCTCAGTGTGTGTTTACTTTTCTCCACCAGCAGCTCAGTCATATCCTCAGCAGTCACCTCAGATGGCAGCTGCTCATTTTGCTGAAGCCTCAGAAATTCTGCCACCAGTTCCAACATCCAAGAGATTGCAGTCAGGAGACTTTGTCTGCTGTTTCAGATGGGTTTAAAGCGGCTCTTCCCTGACAGATCTGCAGAGCCTGTTCATAAATGGGTGCGGTTTTCAGAGAATTAACAACATGTGGACATCTCTCTCACATACCCTCATCGGCCTGTAGCAACTCGCTTCACAGTGAGCGACTCAAGAGGACTCAATCACAGGTGATCTTCAAAACACAAATGATAAGAGCTACTGAGAATAAGTCACTTTTAATAAGTCAGTTTTACACTATGAGGAAACTAACAGTCATTTATTTTTGACACTATACAACATCAGTGTTATTCAAAATTATCTCCAATGATATTTACTCTAAATGAGTGCAATACTTACTCCCATTACAGTTTTTTTTCAATTACTACAAACTTCAATAATTAATAAAAATACTTTAATTGATTTCCTTATCAGTCTATTAATTTTGATTCTCATAGCTCATTGTGGGTGTGTGCGTACATAGACCTCAGCCTCAACATTTGCACTAACCAAATATAAACAGAATATTTGCGTGATTAATGCAAAACTAACCTTTCACCACTTTAGCACTACAATTTATAATAATTAAGCTATTTATCTTTGCAACTAGCTGCTGGCAGCCAAGGTTGAGTGTTAGCGGTTTGTAATTGGTCACTAAGAGATAATTGCTAATGTACCATTGATCCTAGCAAACTCCTGACAGTCTTTTCCATTTCTTTCTGGGTCATTTAAATTACAACACAATACCATCACATTGTTCATGCAATGTTAGCATTAGCATAAATTGGCTAAATGTATGTTGCACATTAAAGCTACCAACTGATTATGCCCTGTTAGCCCTTTGTAATTCAGCTGAAAAACTCACAGGTTTATGGTGACAGACAATATTAGTATAGTGTAAAACACAGATTTGACTAAGATATAAAATATAAATGTTTAATGAGTCATAAAGAGGGCTTACCACGCTCACACAAAATGTCGTCAATAATCGATAAAATGGTGGCGATAAAATTCGGAAGTTGAGGTGGAGGTGGCCGGAACATTTTCAGATGAAGTGTTCACCTGCTTTGACACCGTGAATTCCACTCTTGATAGTTTCACCAACACTGGGGCTGATCTTACTCTTCCTGATGATGGAATAACTCTAGAAGTGTCATTAGACTTTGTCACTGGACATTTTACACTGATGAATTTACTGTGTAGAGATCACCAAAGTCTGTTGTATTTATTTTCTGGAAACCATTCATTTCTACAAAATGTTTTGCTAGTCCATTTTTTACTGAACAAGTGGACACCATGAGCTGCTTGTGGGGTTGTACCTAAAATCAGGCGATCACCAAATTTGTTAGGGTTCATCTTCTTTATACCATGAATGATTATTTGTGATCCATCCAGCAATTACTGATATATTTACCGATGGACCTAAATGTTAGATCGCCAAGCGGACATTTCAACGCTGCCATGACAAAAAAGTTTGACAAACAAATCAACTTCACTGAACAATCTGCTGTTTCACTATTTATGCATCACATAAGGAATCAAAGTGTTTAAAGCAAACATTTAAATAACCAGTAAACCCAAAGCAATCTTGAGCAAAACAATCGGGTATTCTGGCATTTTGAAAGATGGCATTTGAAACAAAACAGCTCCACGTGAATAATGAGATTAGTAATTCACTCCAAAGGTCAGAGAAGATTAAGAATTATCATTTGTCTTTGTACTTGGTATCTTTCTCTTCACTGTATGGCAAACCTGTCTGCCCTGGAAATGGGGAGATCTTCAGGAAGAAGTAAGGGTTACTATGAACACGGAAAGCCACCAGGATGGGAATTGCAGTGTAGAGCAAGTTAGCTGCCAACACAAACCAAAGAGTATCACTGGGGATACGAAATGGAGCTGCAGTGCGAGGATGGAGGGACCCTCCGATATGGGCCCACTGGCACTAGAAACAGACACAGAGCAGCACGTAAGTTGGTACTGTCATTAACAAATATTGCATCTTGTATCCGCTGATTCCACTTCCACTATTATCTGTTGTGATTTATGACAGGTCATTTAATACCTTAATGATCCTTTACACAAACCCTCAAGACAAATAATTTGAACAGGAAACAGGAAAGATAAACCACTGCATGCACTTACAAAACTAAATAAAAAAATAAGACTAACAAAGTTGGTTATATTCTGCAACCGTTTATACAGTAAAACAAGCTTTTAATCAAGGGCTTGTGTATTAGAATTAAAGCCTTCAAAGGATAAATGTGTTTCAGGTGATTATTAACAGGATCAGAGTTTAAAACATGAAGTTAAATTGCAGTGACATGTGTCAGACCCCTTTTACTGAGGATGTTGATGAAAACTTTAATCAATCCAAGGCCATACACTCATATCCTAATTATGCATTCAGAATCAGATTCAATTATTGACTTGTTTTTACCTGGATTGCGACTCCAGCAAAGAACACAGACCAGTCTGACATCCACGTGCACCCGGGCATGAGGAGACCGTAAACAAACGCACCCAACAGAGGTAGTCCGTAGAAGAACAAGTGCAGCATCTACAAAAACAGCTTAAATGTTACTCTTTGCCCCATACATGCGCTTACATTTTTGTTTGCCACTGAAAATTGATAGTTAACAGCAATACTCCCACCCTTTTGTTGGCTTGTGAGCCTTTAATACACAGCCATGTCTACTCGTGACCCGATCAAAATAAACTATTCACAGTATCCCTGAGACAAGAGCAGTTAAAAAGAGGACTGAAGAAGTAAAACTAAACACGAAACAATATTTCACAAGAAAAGTCTTTAAATGAATAGCAATTCTGGAAACAGTAAAAAACAGTGTGCAATACCTTCCATCACTGTCAGTCTACATTGTTGTTGGACCCTAACCAACACTTCAGCAGATAGTTGATACAGTAAAGAACATCCTCATTGTCCTCTGGCCTACACTGCACTCACTCGCACTGAATGAGGAAAAGAGATGCTTATAGCTCAAAATATTAACACTTTTTAGGATGAAACTCGTCCAACTATCAGGATATCATGTCATTATTTTAATATAATCTTGTTGACAGTTTTTTTCTGTAATGTGAAAAGTAACTGCAGCCATTAGCCATTTGAAAAGCAAAGGAGTATATAAAGTGCTAAGGTATTTTTGCTGTTTCCAATTTCAACACCCTCTCAAACATATATTTGCACCCTCAGCACAAATTGTTACTTCCCCACATGGGTCATTATAGAGACTGTCTTGACCTTCAACTTAAAATATTTGGTGCATGAAAGCCAGTTTGCCACTTTATAAAACCCTCAAATTATACCACTGAATGGTTTCTTTTCATTCTTGGTCTGAGGTCCAGATGAATTATAATGAGTTCAGTTCAGGGTCTGAAAGCCAATCATATATGCCCTTCAGTATTTTGTTAAAATGTCTTTTTATTTCTGCCACAGTGATCTCATTCATCATCATCAATGAATAAAGACATCAGTCACAAGAGAAATGGTGCAATCCTGTGCAGCAAACCGAACTTTATTTAATTTCTTTTCACCCTCACATACACACGATGCTGGTCACACACAAACACAACAGCAGACTTTCAAAGGTTACCAAGTCATACTTTAACATGCTGCACACAGACACCCTTCTCCCACATAGCGTGATGCTGTTGAGGGGCTTTGGGCGAGGGATTAGCTTATCAACTTCTCAGCATGCGGTTCGTCTGTCTGATCAATGACTTGCAATTGTGCCCGGACTGTAGCCCTGACAAGGTCTTTGGATAACCTATTGACAAAGCTGTGTACGCCAAACAAAACACAACAAACCCCACAGTCACGTAGGGTCAGGAGGAGAGAATGAAAAAGAAAGCAGACCCAGGCTGAATCAGTGTAATAATCTGTTATCCATCTTAAGCAAATATAGGTGAAAGACAAAGATGCCCTCTCAACCTGCATTCATTGTTGCTTCAGTGATGAAAAATGGATGTGTAATCAGCCGCGTGTTCAAAGAGTCGAGTAGATAAGGGCAAGCTTCCAGTGCACTCACAATGATAGCCATGAAAGCAGAGGTTTAATATGGCTGGAGAACAGCTTTCAGGTGCTGTTGGTGCAAGTTTAGGCTGATGGTGGAGATAGAAACAAACCAAAGCACCTACCATGACTCTGGGGTAGCCCACAGGGTCCTTCAGGTAAGGTTCATAGTGCCTCAGGTAGATGGAACAAGCTTCTAGCGGAGAATCCAGAGCCACCTACAGAGGGTGGACAAAATATCAGAAACACCTCATGACATAATGCAAGTCAACACTGTATAAAGAAAAAAAAATCATAAAAAAAGTTGTAAAAGCAAATTTGATAAATTTTTCTGCACATTGTACCGACAGTTCATTTAGAGATTTTTCTTATATTATTACAATAAAACACCTTCAATAAAATTTCAGTTCAAAATTTTCAGTGGCAAAACACTGTTATTTTGCAACATTTCTATGATTATTGCAATTAAACACATTCACTAAAGTCATAACACATGCTCAAGATTGTAAAATAGCAATTTTATTTTTGAAGAAAAAAGAAGCCTCTTAAAAAAATGCATAAAACAGATTTAAATCATGCCAGACTTTAAACTTAACTAAATACATTTTGACATGATGTTAAAAAACATGTTTATAACTTAAAACAATAATTATACAATTTTTGTAGAATTGGAGTACAAACCTTAAATAAAAGTCAACATTGCATATTTAAACTAATTAACAATAATTAAAGTTAATAGTTAAAGTGTCATCAAATTCTCATAACATAAGGTTTAAGAGAGTTTTGAGATATCCTAAACTGAAACAATACATGAACTACAAAATAAACTGATCTACACGATTTTCATTGTTTCAACTGAAGTGGGGTTGGAAACTTAATTACAAATAAAGAACACACAACTTCGTTCTAAAGCTGTGTCTACACAGCATGAGCAATCACAGCAGACACAGCAGTCTCTGTGCTGCATGTGTGTCTACACAGGAGATGTTAGGGTCTAATACAAAGTGAAAGTCAGTGACATTTTAGAAGCACTCAGAGCTCAGTACACCATCACTGATGAAATGAATAAACACAGGAACAAAAATGCTACAGGTCGTCTATAAGCATGTTTGGTTTTGTGAGATACACATGAGACAAAGTTGAAATGCTTTTGGTTTAGACACGGTGTTAAACACTTTAACAGTCTCCTCCAAATACTGGGACTGCAAAGCCAATTCATTTGTATTTGCTGTAAAAAGAAGACATTTGGGTTTAAGATTGAAAGATGGGCTGCATATACAAAAAGAAATGCATGATATTTGCAAACAGATGTTTTATTTACTGTTCAACTACTTTTATGCATTTTTAAAAATGATTTTGTGAGGTTTATAAAAACAAGGATTAATCTTAACTGTTTTTTAAATTTGTGATAACAAAATTAGTTATATTTTTCTGTTGAACCACAATGCCGCTGTATTTGTCTCTTGTCTTGCTTTTATATTGTTTTCTACAACATTCCCAACACCTGGGGGCTCTCTATACCGTACGCTTAGAATATATATAGAATATGTGAAATCTTACAATGTCCTAATTTAGAAATCCTTATTGTACAGTGTATTAATAAGTAAAATCAAAACATAGCACAAAAGGTAAATGAATCTGTACCAGAAATAACAGTGCAACGTAGCAGATTAAGAAAAATCCCCCTCCAAATTTCCAGTAATTAGCTGAATCCTTGGTGCATCTAGGGGGTTAGGGAAATTGACAAAAAAGACACAGTAAGATTCTGTTAAATGTCCTTAATTAGTAGGACTTAATATTATTCCATTGTCTTTGCCATCAGGAGACATTTTGGCATCTCGCTGCTAGGGAAGAAATTTTTAAGACAATATACTTATTATCATTAAAACACTAGAGGAGTCATACTTAATACTACAGTATAACAGGCTCTCTGTTGGGTGCCTGTTGTCCCTTATAAACTAATTCCACTAATTGTTCTAAAAATATAAGGAAGACTTTTGTCATTAGCAGTTATCATTAGCAGTATTAAAAAAGGAACGTAAAGATTAATCAGAAAGAAACAGCTATGCATACACAACAGGTTTGTGCCTCACAATAATGGCAAATTTAGAATCGCAATGCAAAGACCTGCACTTTCGGTTGATTTTTGTCAGGAAACAGGAAAGCAACTCTACACACAAAAAAATCAGGTCACAAGACTAATGAAATATGATTATGTCGTTCTGTAGCCACTTTTTGCTGCTGCTGCCACGAATTGAGCCAGTTGTCTCTCAGGAGTGGAACTGCAGCCTGGAAGCCAGAGTAACGTTAACATTGGAGTGTTTTCTGGTCCCCTCTGGCTAACAAGTACACATGAGAGTTTTCATTTATTATTTTATTGTTTCTTTTAGCTTTAGGCTAACATTAGCTGACTGGGTAACACTAATTATAAAGCTAATGTTAAAATAAACACAAACTGTAACATTGAACTATGTGCTAATATTAGCATTAACATAGACTCGCACACAGACGTATTTACCTTATGGTGCCATATGTCCATTATTTGATGATAAAATGGCCATTAATCTCCAGGGTAGCGTTTTCAATTTTCCCAGGGCTCCTCTGTCTTGCCAGTGGCTTCACATAACTTCCTCTGACCACATTTCAAATTTTTATTCTTTGTTGACATCCCAAAACTTAGATTTGCTCCAAATAAGCATTTGGCAGGCAGATGTAAAATAATCCAGGTAAGTAGTGGAGCAAGGAGTAGGAGCTTGAAGGCCCCACGCAGCGAACCCACTATAACAGACGTATTTTCAAGCTTGACCAAAAGGCGCGCAAAGCTGTCATTGGCCAGTTTCCTGGCTGGCAAAGTAACCAATCGTGCTAAAATCAACATGGTCAGACAGCCAATAGCATTTGTTTTACCGTGGAGTAGCAGTGGAGATGGACCAATAAATCAACTAGAATGTCCAACATACAAAACAGACGTGAAGCAAATTCTGCATATGGATCCTTATGAAATACTTATAAAACTTATTACTTATATAAGCCTGAAAGAGAATGGCTGGATTGACAATGAGGTGGCATTACAATTAGATTCATGTTAAAATTAATGACAAATTCACATCCAGAATGTAAAGATACAAATTATAAATGTTAAAATATATTATACTAAAAATATATTACTATAGTAAAATATGACTTATTTATCTTAGAATTACAATGAAAAATCTTAACTTGATTGTATGGACATAAACTTTAATGACCTACATATTAAATTACAGATAATTATTGTAAATTAACATAAATTATACTGTATTCTAAAAAAAAATGAAAAAATGCAGTTTAAATAATACAGTAATTTTCAGTACAAAAATGGGAAATAAATGTAATTTGCAATTTTTTGGAATAACACTTAAAATAACAGTTGGTTTGTTAATTTGCAGAAAACATGTAAATTGGAGTTTTTTTCTGTAATTTTAGGACTTTTTTCTGTGAAGGAAAAAATCCACAAATTTCTACTAAATAGAGCAATTAATTATAACCAGACATCCAAGGTATAATCTGCAGTTATTCTGTAAACTACTTAGAATGATACAGTAAACATGGATACAGTACCAGTTTGACAAACAAATTCACTTTCTTGCGGTAAACACTTCGTACAACTCTTATCTTTGTCTAGTAAACAGCCCATAACACTCCAAATGTTATCCCAGCCTCTAAAGCTTTTTAATATATTTGTCGGCTTTCCACTTTTAAAATTTCACAGAAAAGAAAAAATGTAATTAGCTAATTGGCTGCTGGCACTAGCTTCATTTTTCATAATATAATCAATATATTATTATATAAATATTAATACTTCACAAAATGTTGAACTATGCCTTAAACTGGCTTGTCACATGTTCCCATATAGTTCAATTAGTTGAATGTATTGCATGTCAAAGCAAAAAATAATATATTGTGTATGAATACTTAACCTTTTTTGTAATCTGTACGAGTAAGATCTAGTAAGATGACTTTTAACAATGACATCACAACCCTGATATACCCTTAAGCCCATCTATAATATGACTTACCAGGCCTCTGAGGATAGTGAAGGCCATGGCAACCAACAGGAGCAGCACCAGTATCAGGTCTAAAGGACGCCAGATCAGCTTCATGCTCTGAGCATGCTGGGCCTGTAGGGAGATGTCAACATATTGTATGATACAGAGGTGGCAAGTCAAAGTTTGTTTTTTTCACTTTAGTGAATAAGCATTAAACAAGACAGTGGTGTTGCAATCTAAGCTGGCGTGGTGCACTTACATTTAATCATTCAGTAGATAGAGAAAACACATTAGCACTAATTTGAAAAAAGGAAAATATTTGCTAAATACTAACTTTGATCACTAGCATTATGTCACTATATTTGTTTGGCGTAGATGAGAATGATACTAATGAGAGTCAACGTTTACACAAATTCCTTACGGTGATTAGATCACTAGAAATTGAAGCAACGAGGAAATGTAAATGACTTATTGGTCACACTTTGTTCCATTTTATGGTCTGGATGACATCAGGCTGGACTGGAATATAGATTGCACTAATTAAACAGCTTCAGCAAACGCTAGCTTTTTAAACCTTGACAGATTCAAGGCCTAACATTCATGTGTGAGCCTTACATTGTAACCACCAATTAGTGGTCTGTCCTTGGGCCTTCTGAATAGTGTGATGGCTCCCCATGCAGGTATCACAAGAAATACAAAGTTGAGCCAGAAAGCTGGACGGATCTCTGACCCATATTTACCTGCCACAAAAAGAGAATGAGTGAGAATGAGAATGAATGGAGAAAGAATGGGACGTTCAGCAGTTTGTATTTGATCACAAAAGTATATACTGCAAATCATCTCAAATTCTGTTCTAAAACTTCCTGTTAAAGCCTCACATGGTACATTCCTGTATGTGTATGATAACTCAATAAGGACAACAACATGCTGCCTGCAGACAAGTTTGATCTGATGACACTGATGTATGCAGTTTGAAATGCCAACAACAGATGCTTTAAGTCTGTTTTCTGCTTTGTTCTGTGGGCTGTGACAGCAAGAGATGGAAGGGGCATGTGTGTTCTGTTGGCAGGCTGAACTGTGACACTGATTGTACACAGCAGTGCAGATGTTCACTTGATTAAAGCTTGTCATCATGGGACAGGTAGAGGGGGAATTAAAGATTAGGCTAACCTGCCACTATCCCGGTAATGAACACACTCATGTTGGCACACAAAGACCCAGCCCAGAACATGCCCAGGGTACGGTAGGCTTTCCTGGGACAGAAAGCAAAAACAAACAAATAAAAAACCTTCATAAAAAGAAAGTAATATGATGAACTGTTAGGTTATGGTCAGTTGCAAGTAAATAATATCTAAGACTTTTTTTTTTTTTGCAAATGTATCATACATGTTCTTTGTAAAGCAAAGACCAGCACACTTTCTCCCACTAGCAGACATTGTTTAAAATAGGAGTTCATTTTTATGATAGCACCTGGCCTAAGGCAGTGCTTGTTCTGAAGTCTCTGACTACACTAAGTGTAAAAAAGCTCTCTTTTCTAAAAAACACTGTTTTGTTCAGGCCATTGTGTGGATTATATTAGATGAATGCAGCCCATGAATTTCAGAGGTGAAAGGCATCATTTGCTCAACTACTTTTTCTTAAGAAAAGATCAAATACAGAAAAAAACGTGTCTTGCTCTGCAAAAACAATTAATCTCTTTATTCAAATGAATTCATTGCTACAATTAAATTTAGATGCATGCAGCTTCCTCAGCCTACTAGTGGTTTAGATCTCCGTGAAGGCAAATAACAAGATTAATGAGCATGATGTGACTTAAACTGAGTTTACTATCACCTACCTGTCTGTTATCCTGCTGATCATCATCAGGTACATGATGAAGTGAGCTATGCCATCCCAATAACACATCATGATTGCATAAGCTGTTCCCAGATAGGGCTCTCCCTAAAAAAGCATATAGTATGATGTGCCGAGGATGGTAGGGCTCTGTGCTGCAGGTTTTCCTGTAACCATCTCCCCTGTTGCTCATACAGTCTTTTAAATACAATAGAATTCAACTTCATGTTACAAATAATCATTAGAATTTTAGATGTGAAAATAGGAAACCTACTGTTTTTTGATAGAACTCCATGAAGCCAGAGATAATGCCATCATATTCCAAGGCACTCACCAGGTCAATAACACAAGTAAAAGAAAATTCAGCAAAAACTGCAAATGAAATAAAACATAGTTCAGAGAAACGAAAAAGACTCTTCCCAATGCTGGAAATGTAAAAAATGATTCATATTAATAGTCAATTTGTTTTATTTTGTGTGTGTGTAGGAGCTGCCACTGCACAGTATCAGTTTCAGATTTCACAAAACAAGCAGGAGTTAGGAAACCTTGACATATTAAAGAGCCTTTTTAACTTAAGAAACATCAATCCAAACCCACTGTGCTTTGTCTGTCTCAATACACATACAGTCTATTAGTTTAAGAATAACAGGCCTTGTGTAACTTAAATGTCTAAAATGTCTGTTTTCAGCTTTTTTATTCACTATTTATGAGTTCAAAACATTTTCCTTCAACTGGCCTGCCAATGATTTATGTGGAAACATGTGGAGAAAATTAAGTTTTGAAGAGTGAGGCAGGCTGGAAGCGTATCCATAGTGGACAACTACTGTATCTTATGTCCTCGTGTTAAGAGCCTAGCAGTGCTGAAGGGCCATGTTCAATAGACAGAATCATAAGTGTGGAGCTAAACAAACAAATAGCTTGTGAGCCTTATGAATACTTAAATAACCCCCCAGCTGATACAATTGCTGTTATGGGGTATTGTATCAAAGGTTTTATCTCTGTGGGCTTTTTGCAAGAAACTGAAGAGCTGAAAATGTTATGTTACAATGAACTGCTAATACAGCTTGTAACACATAAATGCCCACAGAACTGTTAATGACTGAAAAATGTTGGAGTTTTGCACAGTGCAAATTCCCAATGGTGGAATCAGCATGAGAGGTAAACAATATGAGGCAATAGACCCTTGATAGCTAAAACTATACAAATTAGCTGGGAGGGGGGATCTTCAGTATACTTGTACTGGCATCAGGAACAGTAGATGGACAGTATATAGAGTACTATACAAATATAATTCTTACTAAACACAATTCAGGTGAAAAGAAAACAGAGCATACATACTGCACATCATGGGTAAAGCACAAACACCTGCATTTAACATTTAATAACAATATTCACCACTTAGACATTGTAAAATGTCTTTATAAAGAGAATCACTGTGTGTTAAGATGCAGACATCTCTGCAGATACATCAGCTTAAACCTCTGTAGCACATCCTTCCATCTGTCCTACACAGATGTATGCACACACACACACACACACACACACACACACACACACACACACACACACACACACCACCACCACCCGTGCACCAGCATCTCTGTAGTCCCCAGAACAACTAGTTTTATCTCTAACATCTAAAGGTGAGAAAGCAGTGGTATTGTGGCTCTCTATCAGTGAGCAGGGCCTGACATAGCTTTGCTCTTATTGTTGCAGTTCTCCAACACAACACTAGTACTGCCTTGGGCACCCACTACCAATATATCACATTGTTTCTGTCTTACTAGCGTAGCCCTTGGCATCAGCTACAGGGATGTATTTGAGGGGAAACCAATGGCTAGAAATAAGAATGACCCATGACTTTACAAAAACTATACCGCAATATGACAAATAACTGGAAAAATGTTTAATTAAAGGTCTGTTAACGTAGACAAAGGACTATTGTCACATGGTAAAACTAAATACAAAAGCCTTTATAGTCTTCTTGTCCTTTCGGCTGTTCCCTTTCCGGGGTCGCCACAGCGTATCATCTGCCTTCTCTGCATCCTATTCTCTCACACCAACTAACTTCATGTCCTCTTTCACTACATCCATAAATCTCATCATTTGTCTTCCTCTAGACCTCCTGCCTGGCAGCTCCAACCTCAGCATCCTTCTACCGATATATTCACAGTCTCTCCTCTGAACAGAAAGTTGTGCCTATTTCTTCAGGGTCAGTAAAGGATCCGGTTTTAAAAGAATGTAATGGAGTTGCTAAGCCTGCAGAAGCGAGTCAGTCATGCCTCAGAAAAGTCTGTCTAAGCTTTATGAGTCTGGTCATTTGATCAGTCCATAGGGATCAGCTGATCAGTTTCACAAGCCGCATATGTCGAAAGCCTGCTCAGCTTTCCACATATCAGCCCAGTACTCATTGAATGCAGTTTATGTTTTCACTCTAAACCACTGAGTAGAGGGTGAAAGTTCTGGAAATCTCTTTAGCTGAAAGCAGATATAGTAGTTATTAACCTCTTTGCTTAGTATGTTTATTTGAAACTATGTTACAAGTAAGTTGGGAAATACACATAGCCATTACCAAAGAAGAAGGCATCTTTAGGTGGGTTGCTGCGAGTGATGAAGAAGTAGAACAGAAACACAACCACCAACACAGCAACACCAATCTCCAGGATCACGTAAGGCCTGTGAAAGCAGAGAAACATAACTGTTATCTACTGTAGCAACAAACTGGCTATGTTTTTAGCACGGTTTCACTGCTGACACTCTGCTCTTTTAGACAGCAATCTCTCTCTGATTTTCTGCTTCATTCTCTTTACTAATTAGTTTCTACCGTGGAAGTTGTGCCAGTTTTCTCTGCAGTGCTAAATTAGTAAATGATGATGAATGGGAAGTCAGAGAGAATCATAATCACACAGCAGCCAGAGTAAGCACAGGGAGAGATATTGCAGAAGTGTGAGGGGATTTTTCTGATCTCCACTAGCCCAGGTTGTTCTTTGAAAACAGGGTACACACAGCCAAATTTGTTTTGTCTTTGAGATTTTGAACTGTTTCAGTTGCTCCTAAAGCAATTTCTCCTTGGGGATTAATAAAGTATTTCTGATTAGGATTCGGAAAATATATAGGTTAGTGTGAAGCTGCACTTAAGACATTTGACAAGAAAAATCTAAATCGTTTTGTTATATGCTTTGGCTTGCCTAAAGTTTCATTTAGCCATTTAGATTGTTCAGGCTATCCAGGATTAATATAGATTTCAAAGCTAAAGTTTTGAAGAATTATGCATTTAACCAATATTGTACATTTCATGTATTACAAGAACTTTCAGTTGTCAAACCTAAGATCTACAATATTTCAACTCTCATGCCTCTGTGGTGGTATGCCTTCCAGTAGCCTAAAAGCCTTTACAAAGGTTTAATTAATCATAGACAGAGGTGTGGAAAGCAGCAAACTAGGGCCATGTTAGATCAGCACTGCCTTCCATGTATACTGGTCAAAGGTACCACTGCCTTGCACTGGAAAAGATTAATGTGCTCACGATATCTCCCAGTAAACAACTTTACATCCTCAGAAATCTCGCAATGTGTGCTCACAGAAGGAAAACAAATGCTTTGAGAGCAAAGGGAAGCTCCCTTGCTACCTCTCCAATTCAACAGTACAGGAAGATTTATGCACACAATACTGTTTGTTTGCAGAGTGGAAGAGCATGAGGCGAATTGTACGTCAAGAGCAATTTATCAAACTCGTCTGTGCAGTCTGTATTGATTGTCAATGTCCACATACTCAAAAAAAGAGTCTGCAGAGATATTTACACAGGAGGAGTATTAAAGTCAGTTGGAAATGATATCTTGCAGTAAAAACATTGTCAGTGTCGAGTAAACCATGTATTTTACTTCCAGCTGTTTATTCAGCCTATAAATGCAGTATCCTGATAAGTAGGCAAAACAGATGATCCTCGAATAGGAAAATGACCCCTTGCAGCTTAGAAAAGCAATTATCTCAAACATCATTTCAAATTATCTCCACAAATTCTGTTCACATTGCCCTCTGTTTGTTCCATAATTATTCCCTTTCACCTCCACGAAGTGTCAGGTTTAATCATTTAAAGAGTTTACAAAATTGGCAAATACACAATAAAAATTGAACTGGTGAAATTAGCAGCACTAGTCATGATAAAGGAGGTAGTCACAATCTTAAACAGAAAGAAATACAGCCTGAGTTTTAAGCTTATGGTGTCCTCTTGTGGTGGTAGAATGTTTGTCATAAAAGACTTAACAGTTTTATTTACAGTTTTTATTGTGTGTTAATACAGGTATAGTTGTGCATTATATGTGTTTATACAAAAAGGCTGTATAATACTGTTTTATAAAAGTTTTACTAAAATTTCATAGCAATACAATACACCTCCCAGGTAGAAATCTAGTAATGAGAGTAAAAGTTACAACTTACTCTTGAAACTCTGGGATGTTGTTCATGGCATAAAGAATGCCAAGTGCAGAAAATGAAAATATAAAAACTAAAGTCTCCATCTGTTTGATTGCTGTTCAACCCCCTCTCTTCAGCAATGCTGGAAACACAACACATATATTAGTTTTAAGATAATAATAAACTGTTCTATCAAGAAGAAAACTCCAAAAATTTGATCAAATGTGATTTGTTTGATGTGATACGTACAATATGAAAAAACTAATGATGTGCTTCATTATTAAATAAAAGTATATTTTTATGTTATGTAAATATAACTGAATATGATTAAGATTTTTTTAAAAATATAAATAGTAAAGAACAGAGCAGGGTCTTACCGTCTGGCTATGCTTTCAGTGGATTAATCAAATTAAAGTGGACCTGAGGGAGACATGGCCTTTACTGGGAAAATAACAAAGGAGCTTTTGGGGGAAAGTTATGCAATTTGGTTTTGCCAGAGATTTACATAAGTCGTATTACAGAACTGACCTACGTTCCACTTTACACATACCATCACACTTTTAAGTTGAACTGGTTTCTGTTCTATGTTGAGACAAATGTTGTTTTTTATATGGTGTATATAAACCTGATAAAGTGTTTTGAGAATTTTGAGAACAAAGACATGTTTAGGCTTTTTTTGCTTTGGAAGTCTAACAATATTGTACACTGTTGTGCATTGTATGCATGGCAAAATACTGTATATTTAGAGACTACAGATCTTATTGGGTATTGATTATGTTTTTTTTCCCTGTCTTTCTTCTGTAAGGCAAAAAATATAGGCCTTAACTATATGAAACCTTTCTCATATCTAAACCTATTTTTGGGATTCACTGGGTCCACAAATTCCAATAAATCTAGTTGCGTGTATGTCCTGCAACTGAAACTGACCTCAACTGCTGGGTTTCGTAGCAAACACATTTTTGTGTTTACACAAAGTTGATTAAAACAGGAAATATCTTTCACGAGATGCATGTGCTTCGCTGTTTACAGTAACTAACTTCCCTGTCAAAATCTGCTAAATAAACAAAAAAATAAATGCATGAGACCCGTCGTAACATTCCTGCATTTCTGACAGGAATACAGTTATTGCTGAAATATTTTGCCCTTGTCATTGCTTATGGTAAAGACGCTAACGGGAAGTGAGAATTGTTTCTCCAGTGCTTTCTCAAATATGATCGAAATTGCACAATGGAGGCAAGTCCATATTGTTCCAGTGCTTCTCATTTGTGCGCTTTTTCTCAGTCCTAATATGACTCCTTTTGACCTGTCTGAAAAATGATTCCAGTAGAGAGCGCCAAATTCAAACTAAAACAGCACAAGCCTTCCTAACATGTGAAATGCTATATAGACACGGAGTGTTCTGAGATATACGACTTCTGCTAAAAAATATGATATTGTCAGATTTGTCTCTAAACATAATTTTATGAATTGGTGCATAACAAGTGTCTGTAGTTATTGCATTCAGCTGGCTATGGAACAGAGAAGCTAATGTTAGTTAGGAATGAAAGTGTCATTGCATTGAACAGGCAGTCCAATGTTGGCCTATAAATGTGCTATGATGCATTAACCTAATTTTACATCCTGTATCATCAACCACCACCTTGCTGACATGGGATTACAACAATTTTAGAAAGGGAAGACAAAGCACAACCCTGCCAGTATATCTTATGAATACTATCTTAAATTTGAACACATGCACGCTACACACACACAAACACTGCCTTTTGCCTCCCACCACCCTCCTTTGTTGGGAAAATGGGAGACCATTATACCAGGAAAGCAGCGGCAGTGTGTGTTTGCTGGAAACTACTGGATCTTTTCCAGCCCTATCATTTAATAACATTGAGGGGACAGATGGACGCCAAAATAAGACAGCAACTGATGGGAGAAAGATGCACATGCACTCCCATTTAACATCTAAAATGAAAGATGTTTTATTACTGTAACTGAATTGTATGATACAGTAAGAATAAAATGCATTTGGTTTCAGTTCCATATAGAGTCAAACACCTAAAGATACAGAGATAAATAAAGCCCTACATGGCAATCCGTATTTTTGACGTAAAAGGCGCACTTTTTGTCCTTTTGGAATAATCTATTTAACTGTGTTATGTTATGTGCCTCTATGCTCTCTATTAGATTCTTTTATTACATTGTGTATCTGGTAATACTTTTACATGTGTTATTTTATGCAGCTTGTGCAATGCCTTTTCTGCTAAGTTATCTCGGATTTTACCCTGTGAGCACAACTAATATTGTTAGATCTATGGCTTAAAATATTATTAGAATTACGAGTGATGATGAGATTGTTTTAGCAGCAGTAGTGTTCAATTAGTATTTTTGGCTAAATTTAGACCCATTGCCTCTTGATGTGAGTTTGAAAGCAACTGTAATTCCTTGTAATTTCAAATGATAAAAGAGATTTTTAGAGTCAATACACAAAAACTAAGGTTTTAATTTTTCCTGAATTATTCATCATTAAATCATTCTTAGATATCTATTCTTCTGCAAGTAATTTGTTTTTGCTAAAGGAATCTTTGGCAATTTTAAATATGTTAATTTAGGCATCACATCTTCTTACTGGAAAACTCATCTTAAGCTATTCTCTAGAGATATAAATAAACTTACATTCAATTTAAATGCTTTTAGGTGTGTTGCTGCTTTGGGTACTCTGCTCAGCTGGAAAGCATAACAATATTTATTGTCTTATGAAGGGATTTTTTTTTTCAAAAGGCAACTTCCCTAGAATAATTTGGTTGAAAAGGCCTAATTCAACCCTAGGGAGTGAGTTTCTGTCAACTTCAAACATCATCTGAAAGGTAATTATGAACGTTCATTTGAGCTTAATTACCGTTATTAATAAGCTATTATCAGCCTTCTTGGAGTGATGGCAAAAGGCCAATACATCTCGTTCATTTCTTGGTTCGTCTGCAATCGTTTATATTCATTCATTTGCACTTTAGACATAGGTTCAGGTGTTCCAAGCATAACTATGACGAACTATTTATGGGTGTCCTGCTCTCGATCAACAAGCAGCACTGCGCGTGACGAAAGCGACGGAAATATTTTTTCGCTATTCAAAATGGCACCGTCTCAATCAGGAAGTGGAGAAAACAACTAAGAAGAATAAGTTGGATAAAATTCCTTATTTCTGTTACTTTGACGCGAGTCTTCGTTTGAAATCAGCCAGTGTGCTTGGAGTTTGGATTAAGACTAAGAAACACATAAACGGTGAGTGTATTTCGAGGATATTGCGAAAAGGCGAGCGACACATCGGCGCTTGCCTTATAACAAGACGCGTTTCGGGCTGCCTCTCCTAGGCGCACGCGTTTTTGACGACGGGCTACGCCGCTTCTTTAGCTGCTGTCTTGAGTAAAACGCTATGGACAGGGGAAGTTAACTTATCTTTAAGCCTGACATGGGGCCAAATTAATTCAAGGCAGCCGTAGCAAACAAAGAAGAACAACAGTGTTCGTTCGTCTAAAGTAGGTTAACAGAGGATTCAGTTTAGGCAACCGTATTGCATTCATATTAGCTAAACAGCAAGTAAAGTGGCTCATCATATTTTTGTCCTACCGTTGCTTTTAAAACATGCTACTTTCTTTGCCGGTTACCTAAACTAGAATGTTCATTACAGAGTAAGAAACAAAACTTCCATTGTTAACGTTTTCACTAACAAACTAGATGGCAAGATCCCACGAACAGCTCAAGCAGTGTTGAAAACGAGCACACCCAAACGGTAGCGAGGTATGCTAACATAGCTAGTACGATTAGCCATCAGAGGTATGCTTAGTAATTATTAGCAAACTATTATGGAATCTTGTCATATTTCACCATCCGTGATTGCTGGTCAATAAATTGAAAGTGAGGAAGCCAGAAATGACCAACATTAGCGACGACTTGCTTGGTAACGTTTGATATATGTGTCGTTATCGGTTGTCGTTCAGCAAGCTAACAGTAGTGACAGTAACACTGTAAGGCAGAGCTTTGGCTGCTTTCCTTTGTGCCGTGAGGAGACTAGCGTGTCTCTGTACCCTTTTTTTCCTCCAAAAAGACACATTAAAGCTCATTATGGCCTTGCTTCTGGGACAACGTTTCATTAAGTCAAAAACAAAGATTCTATTGAGCTTTAATGCATTTGGAGATGAATTATATTATATACTTAAATGGCACGAAAGGCGATGGGACGTTAACGTTTGCGTCGTCTTGGGCCAACTCGAGTTAGTTCAGCGTTACTGATTCGTCCACTAGAGCTCAAAAAGCTCAAGATATCACGTTAGAGCCACTCAGGTTTTACCACACCTGTAATCTCATAGTAATGAAGCCCACTGTGACAGGGAACTGCCGTTAGACTCTAAAACTATTTTTGTAATAAAACTTTGGTCACCGTCAACAACGAAGTCGCTGGGGAAATTTCGGCTAGATGCATTTATTACATTTATATGTGATACATGGCGTTTCGTCGGAGACGTCAGCGGTGCTTTAAAACCAAATCCTTTAACGCTACAACAAAGAATGACTGTACTGTTGTTATGAAGCGTACACTACGCTATCGCTGTGCTAAGTAATGATGGGGCTAACATGGAGTAAGAACTTGGGCAAACACGTCGCTGGTGTTTTCTGGGATTTCATAGCTTCTGTATTTTAAAATAGAAATAAATAAATGGTCCACAACGGTGCTTTACTCATCACAGGAATCAAGAGTACAGGGAAATGTAGTTATTCTGAAGACTGGAGGAATCACCAGTTGGAAATGAAAACAGTCCCAACTAGTTGTTATTCTTTGCCTGCAAATTTTATTTTTACTGTGTATTTTGCCTGCACCCCAGTGATGTTGTCAGTGGCCTTGGTGTAATTTCCCTCTAGTAGCCAGTATATGCTTTAATAGCAGAAAGGCTGTTTAACTTGAGTTGTCAAGCACAAACAGGGAAAAAACAAAACTTCCTGCCCTTTTTTTTTTTCAGGGGTCCACAACATTGAATACTAAAACCACCTGTTCCTAGAGACAATAATTCTGGCAGGAAAATTGATCTAGTGTATGGCGATCTTTATCATTTTTTTTATGAATTGATGTAAACAGTATTTGAAATTCACAAAACATTCAAATATTCTGGCTACCTATAGCAAGACAGACTAGTGTGCCATTTAATAATAGTTACAGATATGTGTAAAAGGCTGCCTTTGCAGGAATGTAAGATGAATAATAGTAAAGGTATTCTCAGATTAGTGCTTGTGTGTGTTCATGTATTTGTAAGTTGTTTCATGTTTGTGCTGCACAGCTCCTTGTTTTTTAATTTTTCCACTGTGCCAGAGGATTGATGTCTGCCTTCCCTGTAGTGACCCTGAGGGTCACAACACACTGGATCTGTTGACTCTGTGCTTAGAGCCTACAGGAACTGTAAAGTCAGACAAGATATCAGTTTTTCTCAAAGCAGGATGGTCAGATATCTTTGACACATCCTTTGAAATATTCATTTTCATAAATGCATTGTTCAAGGTTTACATGTTTTTTTTTGTTGTTCTAATACTGAAATAATTACTAGGTAATAGTTAACTTTTTCTATGTTAATCCATGGCCTTTGCTCTGTCTTCTCTGGCCCATTCTTACTGTTCTTTCAACTTCTCTAGTCTCGTTTTTCCTTCCTTCTCCTGTTGGTGCCAGTGATAAATCTCATTTATGGCCCATGGGCTGATTAGAGTGAGAGTGAAAAATGTGGCGTGGAGGAGGGGAACTGGGCCTAGGTTTAGTTCCTGCTTTCCTAGAATCTGGCCTTCATTTGATAATAGTTCATTTATTAAATGTAACATGGATGTTTAGTCAGAGGGGAGAGAAAGAACAAGTGACTACAACATCTAGTTAGATGTTTATTATGTTATACAAATGTTGTACACTAAACAAGACGTTAACATCAATTTTCGTTGAAACAGTTTTCAAAAGGTGTTAAGGTTGTGTTAGACTATCTATACCTAATACTTTGTCATGTGAGTGTTCCCATTCTCTTATAATTAACTGTTGGACCTCCATAGCCACATAAGAGCTCTGTAAGGCTCCACTGAGGTGCAGAATTATGCCACTCTCTCACATTCTTTGACTGTTTACCCTATGGTTTTCTGTAGAAAAAGTGTGTCAACATCCTGGGAAAAATAAACAATGGTTTCAAAATGGGACTCATACAGGAAGTAAATTTAAGATAAATTTTTGTTTCCACTATGATGGGTGACTATCTTATGTCAGTATTTTAGTCAGCCCCATGTAATAAACAAGGAAGGCAAATGCAGAGTTGTTTTGCTTGCATCAGATTTTTATCACAGACCTGATGATGCACACTATTCTTTTATGAAATGTTTTTCCATTGTTTACTCTTGTTAACTGAGCTTAAACAATTAGGTTTGACTCTGATCTCAATGTGGGCCATATATTTGGTAATGGATTTTAATGATGGCATTTTCAAATTGTGTTTTACAATTTCTAAATAACTAAAATATCTTACTCTGCTCTGAGATTGTTGTGGAACAAATATTCAAAGTGAGTTCTTTGTAATATGGGTGTTTCAAAACTAAAAACATGAGAGAACAAAGAGTAGGGCCATGCAGTAAATTCAGATTTCTCATGAATGTGATATTATTTATTTACAAAGTCAGAAAGTTACTGGATTTTTAGATTATACCCGTTGATATTTGAGAGTAAAATTGACATTTGGGAATTTAAAAAAAAAAAAGGGAAAACTTCACTGTCAGCTAATATAACTTTCACCACCATCAAATATGATTTCAGTTTGATACGAAAACATTACTTATTTCATTATTCTTTTAAAAAAATATATCTTTGGCATGTCTCCACTGCACTTTCATTTCTCTAATGCACTATGTAGTGAAAACATAGCATTGCACATTCACAGACATGATGCAGTTCTTAATTTGGAGATATTTTTAGCCTTGGGGCCTAAAGCTCAACTTAACAGAAGCTCTTAATCGGGAAGGGCTTCAACAGGTCAAATACAGAGCAAAAAATATCTCTCTCCTGTACTCACATAGTACACACACCCCATAGTATACAGTACTGTTATTTTACATATACACACACTTTACATACTTAAACATGTTCACTAAAGGACATTTTGTTAGAAGATGCTATATTATGAAGCCATACATATACTTTGTATTTGTCCTAAATGCATTCTGAAGAATAGAAGCCTGCCATCTTGTAGGGAACACCAAATTGCACATTCAGAAATTTTTTCTAAGTCATTTTTAGACTTTTTCTGTCATTTAGTGGGCATTGGAACTTCCGGCATCTGGAAGATTCTTTTCACCTTTTCATTATTTTAAACTTTTTTTCTGAAAACTGAAAGTCTGTTAGGCAGATTTTTTGCATGACTCAGGGGGGTGTATTGTTGATGAGTGCTATAGCAGCTTCCATTGACCACATCAGTCCCTGAGCTCCATGCCTAAGCCCTCAAATGAACTCAGCTGAACTCAGCGAAGTGGCAGAGACGGACAGACAGAGTCAGGCTCCTTGATGCAGTACATGTGGTGCAATTTTCTCACGCCTGCCAGATAAGTGAGGTCCGTCTTTGGAGCAGAGTACTGTCTGGATTTGAGCAGTATTAGGGCAGAGTTCAGAAAACTGAAGCACCTACCCCACACTGTTGTGTGTATTTTTTCAGCACAGGACAGATTAAAACGAACGATTTGTGTAAAAAGTGCATGCTATTTAGATTATGAATTGTAAGTTTCCTTTACGGCCCATTTCAGAATAGGTTTCAGTCAGTGCCTAACAGTCCCCTCTGTTCTAACATGTACAGTCATATTTGACAATAGAACTCCTAGTTTCTCTATTTTTTTCGTGCACTTCAGTTTAGTAGTGTGGATTTTGGTTCCCTTTGCTAGTGGTTTGCTTGTGAATTGAGCTTCCAATAGCTTTTCCCTTGCATTATGACTGACTCTTTAAATACCCAAGACTGAGAGGGGCGGGTAGGGGGTGGAGATTGAGAGGCAGGCAACCAGCTGCCTCCAATCAGCTGCAGAATCCATGTAGGGGTCAGACTGGGTGAGAGGCAACAGCCAACGTCAGAGGTTTGCTCTGAAAGGAGTGATGGAGAAACAAGAACTAATGCACTTGGACAGGAACATAGAAAGACATAAATGGACCAGGACCTGACAACAGAAAGATTGTGATGAAAATTTGAAAATATGAAGATGACAGAAATGCAGTTGGAGATTGTCAACTTTTTTAGTCAACAAGGGTGGTATGAATAGACTGAAGCATTGAGGCAAAAAGCCTTTAAAACAGGGATAATGCAAATTCCACTGATAGAAAAAGAGAAATTTGTTTTGTGCTTTCGGCTTTTCCTGTGAGTGCAGGGTTGCCAGAGCAGATCGTTTGACTGCATGTTGATTTGGCACAGTTTTTTTTAGGCCGGATGCCCGTCCTTCCGCAGTCCTCCCCAATTTTTACCGGGCTTGGGACTGGAACTGCTCTGATGGGGATGGGGATGGGGATGGGCTTTTGGGTGTTGACATGTGTCGACATGTGGTCGGGAGGAGCGGGGAGCGAACCTCCGACTCTATGATCGGTAGGCAAATGAGCCACTACCGCCCCCTTTTGTATTTGTGTTCAAAACAGTATTCATCTAATAAAAATAAATATGTCAAATATCACTTTTACATTTATTATTTCACTGTAATTACAAGTCATTTATTTAAATTAGTCTGTCAACAGAATGAAAATATTTTTGTGGCCACACCAAAATTAAATTGAAGCTATGATAATAAAAATACTCAGCATTAGGTAGATCCTAAGCCTTTTTTAGCTAAGTCCTTTAATAAAAGTTATGTTATTGTCGAGTCCGATCTGCTACATATTTATACGTTTTGTCAACAAAAGATAGCTTTCTGTAACAACACATCTAGACTGTGCAGTAACGACCCAAGTTTTCCTCTTATGTATCAGAAATGTTACCTATTTAACATCATGCTATGCAAGGTTTTTAAATTACACATCAATGAGACAGATACATAGGTGAAAAAATACACACACTGTATGTATAGTGAAAATACATCCGGGATGTATAGATCATCCAGGAAAATACATCCAGGATGTATAGATCGCACAGTATTTTCAGTCACAGTGTCTAGCCTTCTGTATTCAAGGAGTACTTTGTATACAGGTGAAGTAAAATATGCTATTGTCTATTCAACTAACTTGTTGAACCAGAGCATTATAGGGTAGAGCCAAACACACAGCTAGCATGTGTCATCATTCTTCTTTTCTGAGAAAAGGAGATGACAGAGGAAAACGATACAAAGATGCAACTAAGTGGATCATTCTCTCTTTGATCTAGTCAGCCTTTGATCTATTTCTGGAGGGTACTGGTGGTGGTGGAAGTAGAGGGATGTGCTCCTAAATGAGTGTCATCACGCAATTCTAAATCATTGTTTGTTTCTTTTTCTACATTCCTGGTCTTTGCACTGGTCTAATTATCCACATCTTCTCTGACCCCATGTTTCTCTCCTGTGCTTCATGGCCTCATCTGCACGTTTCTTTATTTACCACAACAAAGACATTCCCCAAGCCACATGATCTTGATTAAGTTCCTTCTGTATGGATAAATTACTTTAATGTCTTATTCAGCTGGTGTCTGTGGGCACAACTGTATTCATTATCATAGTGCTGGCAAAATAGCTAAATGCTGCTCGATGGCCAATTCAAGTGGGTTGATGAGAATCTAATTAAGATTAATCATCATTCTTCTGTATGTAGCTAAATGTTTGAACCCTGCCCTTCATTTTGACCAACTGAAACAACTGCTTGTTTGTTCAGTGTATTTCTGTGTGCTGTCCCAATCCAGTAAGCCTCTTTGATAAATATTTGAATGGCTGAAATTCAATAACAACAAGCTCTTAAAGCCCAATTTGTTTCCATTTCCCGGCTTTTGATAAGACAACAGATTCAGTTACGTGGTCATTCGATCATTATTTTCATTGCAGAGACCTACCCAATTACGGAGCAGTTTACTGTGGAAATGTCTTTATTACTGAAGGGAAATTCTGTTTGTGGGCTAATGTGTGTATGTACTTAAGGGTATGCCTCGTGCATTCACATTTGCGGGTTTTTGTGCATGTGCACACAGAGGCAGGAATAGACCTTTTGTGTGAAAAAAGGTGCTAATTAATTATGGAGGCTGTTTTTAAATGACAGAGCCCTGTGTTTCCCTGGGAAGTAACTTGTTCCTTTTATGAATATTTCATTGCAGTAGCTAATGAGTCCAGCCAGTCTGGGCAATCATAACCAATGAACAGCTCCCTTGCTGCTCTGGTGTAAGGCAGCTGGGCCCTGATCATTTATAACCTGATTACTGGTGATGATGATAGACTGAGTGAGTGTTGTGCATTGGATTGAATGATTGTCGTCAGCCAGCTTGTCAGTGAAAACGGATGTGGACAACAAAAGGAGTGACAAATGCCAGCAGAGGGCAACTGTATTGAAGGTGTAGCTGTGCTTCTTTTGAGAAAATTACTGAATGGGGCAACCAGGTTCCAGTGAGTACAGTGGAAACGGACATAAAACAGCCACAAAGAGACATGAGACAACCCAAAAGAGATGCAAAACAAATCCAGTGAATGCAAAATAATGAGTACTGGAGACCATCATCTTCTGTTTATCTATCAGAAATTCGAAATTTTCTCCATGGTATGCAATACATTTCCTTTTAGCAATAAATTTGACTGAGCATTTCAGCGAGCGTGTATTTATGTGTTCTATTGCCATACATTCCCTTTGTTTAAGACTTTATTACATTTATTTATGTGCATAATCACGTAAACATTCTTATTCAGTTATATGCACAGACATTTATTAGTTGGATGTGGAAGTATGATTCTGTATCAACACTCCAGAATTGACTGTGTTAGATGGCACACGCCAGGCAGAGTGGTTGCTATCCTCGTGAGCGTTAATCTTGACTAAACAGCTTAAGGAAGTCACACTCCTCTGTATGATCCCCATGTGCTCTGGCAGCCACTGATAGACAGTAAGGGCCACCAGCATACAACCAGCGAGTGCTTCCAACCACACACTATTTTTCACTTCTCACCTAACGTACTTGCATGCACATGCTAGGTGCTGTAACTAACAGCACACATAGTTCACACATCTTGTTTTTTTGAAGTGACAGAGGCATTCTGCTTGTTAGCCTTTTTCGGCCTGACAGACATGCACAGTGACTCACACAGCCGAGGGGAACCAATTGGCCTAGAATTTGGCAACACAACTGGAAATACCATTTCTAACTTCACCAAATTTCCATGTTTGCAGTCGTGCTTCCCAGATTCAACATACAATCTGTGAATTTTGAATGCATAGTTTATGGCTTGTTTGAATTTTAAGCTTGTACAATTACTGCACATCAAATTGCCTGATTTCCATTTAATCAGCTCTTTCACCAGGCCACCCAGAGAGTGAGGTAGATGGAGGGAGAGGCATGCATGGGAGAGGGCTGTACAAAAACTAGCAGTAACCTTTGAAGTAATTGAGATTTAATGGATTACCCTGCAAAAGACTGTGTTTCTTGTCAGGTTTCATGTGCTATAAAAGTATCCTTTAGCATTTAGGACACAGTTTGTGTAGTAGTTTGGAAACATGCTAAAAATCCAAATATTGACAAATAAAACAGTGTTATGAAGTGTGTCTGCCTCCATCTAAGAAAAGGGGACAGCAAAAGACAGATTGTTTTCTGTTGCTAAGAGACAGTAACTACATTAATTGTGGGTGATGTGTCTGTTGGTAGCAGGTTATGATTGTAAAATGAAAACGAATGGCTTTGAAACATTTTCATTCTAAATTAAGGTGAATTTACACACAGAAAATGAAAAAGCAAAACAAATCTTAATGGGTGCATTGAAACGAAATTTTAATTGTTGTTATCTTCCCCAACAGGGGCTGGATCTAGTCTGTCCAGTTTGCCGGGGCAGTTAAAAATGTCAGGGTGCACGTAGTTAGATTTATATCTTTATAGATTTATGTCTGTATGTTTGTTATTAATAAAACTTTTTGTTAAATGACTAATGAAAGACATTTTTAAAAATTGTATCTGTATATTTTAGTGCAGACTTGTAAATTAACTTGCAGTAACAAACAAATTTAAAGGGCTTGATCGTTGTTTTGTATTATTTCTCTCATAGCTTTTGATATGCTTTTTTTTTTTTCAGTAGAGAGGTCAACCTCTCTGGTGAATCTACTGAGCAACATGGATTTTGGAACAAGAAAGTAATTGCACAGACTGTCAGTATACATATTTTGTGTTGGTAGCAGCTGCTGATGGTTAAAAAGTAACAGATCTAAAAAATATTTAGACTTGGAAAAAACACAATTTACAGCACTCTCTTCATCAGTTCCAGATTTAAAACTATAAAAAACGTATAAACTGATAAACCTTTCTTCAGGTTCATCAATGGCTGTTTAGAAGAGCCCAAACAAAGTGATAAACAGCAACAGATATTTGATACAGTTATTTAACAAAAGCTATTCTGACATACTTGTAGTATAATTAAGTCAACTCCCTTCAATCCTCATTTGATTTCCTCCATTTGTCATCATCTCTAATCTGATCCCTGTTGTACTTTCCTATTCCATGCATTAAACAGCAACTTTTAAATATCCCATCAGTATATTCTGCAGCCTAGGCCTCCCCACGACAAGGCTTTGGGGTTTTCTGGATAGTTCTCACTTACAAGCTCTGCTAAGAGCAAGATAGTGAAATAATACCCCAAAATCTAAACTCTGCCTTATCAAAATTAGAAAACGATTGGACAGAAGTAAATATATATTCACATGCTATATTATTTCAGATAATGTCGTGTGGTGTAGAAATCAAAGGGAAACCCAAAATTAATCTTTAAAGCCACCCAGGAAACAATGGTTGTTGATAGAATAAGATGCACACAGAGCGAGCAGTGAGGAATCAGAAGCAAACCTGGAAAGATCAGCACAGTAGATGACCAATTAACGTCAATATGGCAAAACACACTCATCAATTTGTTCAGGTAAGATATGTCAACAAGGTTATGTGACACCAAGTTGTTAAATGAATTTAAGCATACGATGCATCTGAAATTTGAATCTTGCCTTTTTTTAATTGATTAGGTCTGCTCTGGTGACCCCTGAAGGGACAAGCCGAAAGCCATTGATTATTTAATTGATACATTGATAATAAACTTTGTTTTTGTTTTGTTTTTAGTTAAACGCAAAAAAAGTCATATGTTTTCTGCCTATTCATAACATGGTCTAAATGGTTCAAATATTTAATCACCGCCTTGCTTCCCCCAGCTAAACTCAGGCTAAAGGAAGTACATTAGTTTAATTTTAATACGACTTCGTTAACCATCAGTATCATTATAAATTTGTATTTATCTAAAAGTGTATTTCAAAACCACCACAGAATTTTACATTTTTTAACTAAACTGAAATAGTAAGATCTTTAAGAAACTTCAATGCATCCAAGACTGCAGAGTCCTGATGGTGTTGGATTGATTTAAAATCATCAAACACCAAAGGGGCCTCACACATTTCTTGACTGCTCCAAGCTGCTTTGCTTTCCTGTATCTGCCTTCATCTGAACTGCAGAGGCTGGAAGCTGGCCATACATATTGAGTAAATATCTAATATCGTTTTGCTTAAGATCTCCTGCCTAGATGTTTGCCTGTCAGTTCAGTGTTGGGCTTCCCCCACATTTGCTTTAGAAGACTGTATCCCATTGACAGCCTCAGGCTAAAATGGCCCCCTTATGTGTGTATTGGCTGTGCATTTTGAATATTTTTAACCAGGTCATAGTCTCTCTTTCTGTGACACTTATGAACACTTTTAGCATTAACTACCTTGGCTTTGTTCCCAATAAACATATCTAGCCAATATTCCAGATTACATATACCCCAGAGAAGCAAATCTGTCATCTGTCATTGCACACAACAATAGTAATAGTAAGCTGACTTCATTCACATTATTCCAATTTTTAAATTGGAATAGTGGCAGCAAGTATAACCTGCCAGCTTTTGACTCATTGCTATTAGGTCTCTGTTTGAAACCAGTTTCCCTATTATTGTGGAGTGTTTCTAATTTATTAGACACAGGTTAAGGGGGAATAGGGGGAAAACTAACAGTTGGAAACAGTAAATTATTTTTGTTGTCTAGATGATGTATGTGTCTGACTGGAGTGGGTAGCGTCCTAGCTTTGCAGTAGCCTTCTGCTTGTATCCACACAGTATGACCTAGCAAGTACAACCCCAAGTCCAAAAAAGGGGGGATGTGTAAAACATAAATAAAATAGAATGGAATGATTTCCAAATCTCATCAAACCAAAAACAAATAGAGGAGCATTTGAAAACTAATTATGTCAACTGGCAACAGGTCAGTGGGCAGAGGTTCACCAATCTGCGACAAACTTTGTCCAAAAATTGTGAAACAATTTGGTATGGTATGAGGGTGCATTAGTGCCTATGGTGTGGGCAGCTTAGGCATCTGGAAAGGCACCATCATTGCTGAGATGATTTACAACAACATATTGTGGCAAGACAATGCTAAACAACATACTCTATCACAACAGCATGGCTTTGCACGCGAAGAATCCTGGTGCTGAACTGGCCTGCTGCAGTCCAGACCATTAGAGCGGGGAGAAAGGAGGGTGGTCTTTTTGAGTGTCATGCTAGTGGTAGCTGGATGTTCAGAACTTCAATATTGTATCTTTAAATGTATCTCTGTTTAGTCTAGGTTTATACCATGTTTACAGCCCATGTTGGTGCACTATTGTAGACCCCCTGCTGTGATTTATATTGGTTATCTAAATGTGGAACCTTCAGCGAAGGCCACCTAATGAAGACTATGAATCAATAAATTCTCACTGCCGACTCTGCATTATGAATAAGATCTGAATTGAGTATGTGGTAGAAAAGCCAACTTTTTAATCTAATTTGTATCATATCAAACATAATTGAGCACATAAAAACAAATTCTTATCTCATGTTTTCCTTTATACATTTTAGATATACATTTTTGCAACATGTGTTGCAAAATCAACTAGATTTGATTACAATGTGTGAGGCATCTTGTTTATGTTTTTTTTTTTATTAATCTCTGTCCATTTCATTTAAAATGTTATAAACTTATAAAACTTACCCTATAATTATCTGTTTTGATAAAATGTAAACATATCTCCTTTTTAACTTAAGTTACATTGTTAACTTAATTAAGATGTGTTTTGAAATTAGATAAGACGCTCTCACTAAAGTGTAGTATTTTCTACACTCTGCAACTACTCTGTCTTAGCCTTTCTCTCCATTTCCTCAGTGCCCCCCCCTAAACCTCATCCCCAATGTCTTTTTCAGGTCATGGAGAGCATTTGCCCTTGTTAGAAGAACTATCTCAGACACAGTCAGCACGTGGGTGGGGGTCAGAGAGTGTAGGTTAAGTCATCTGGTGGTCATGTGTGAGGCGGTCTGATGCCCACCCTCCCATCAGCGCTGGTCATGGACGGGGAGAACTACCTGCATCCAGAAGGCCCACAGCTGGAAAGCAGCTTGTTCTCTGTTGCTTCATCTAACATGGAGGTATTGTATTTGTATTTGCTATTGTATTTGATTAGCACTTATTTAAACACCATACGTATATTTGCATATGGGTGTTTTTTTTTCCTTATAGCCATAACCATGTTTACTTATGTATAGAAATGCAGTTGAAATCCGATTGGGGCTTTCTTCCTTATACGTTATGACTTATATAGGTCAAATGAATTCCTTGAAGTAGATTGAGGTAATTTAGGTTACTGTCTCGGTGTTTTAAAGGTTACTGGAGCTTCTATAGCACATGGAATTTATGGAAATAATATAATACAATAACAACAATAAATTAATTCATAATGAATATTTTAGTAATCCTAAAAGATAATTTATAAATCCATACCTATCCAACACATGCTGCAATACAGCATTAAATGACTGACCACACTCACTACTTCTGCACATTTTCTCTGCCATTTTATGTCTAACACCCTGAGTCAATACAGTCCAGCGGTACACAAACCTGAAGAGGCAGTACCTTTAATGTACTGTAGATGGTATTTATACAGTGCGTATGGAAATGTTCCCTTCCTTTTTTTCAATGTTGTTATTTTTCAGCCTGATTCTGTTGTCACTTTGTCACTGAGTGTAGTTCGCCTACACTGAGTGTAGGTTAATAAAAAAAAAAAAAAAAAAACTTAAAAAGCTGTAGTATCAGGCTGCAATGTAACAAAATTGATAAAAAGTGAAGGGGTTCTAAAAACTTTTCAAATCATTGTATATACTACACACAGGAGTTTTGCACATACATACATACATCCTTCATTGATTATCTTTTAACTACTTATCCTGTACAGTGTTGCAGAGGGCTGGAGCCTATTCCAGCTGTAATTGTGCGAGTGGAAGGGTACAGCCAGTTCACCAGTCTATTACAGGCCCAACATTTATATATATTTACACTTATGTGCAATTTAAATTCACTAATTAACCGTCTTTCAACTGTGGGTTCAGGATAGCAACAGAAATTCCCTAAAGAATTTCTTGAAAACTTGTTTGATAAAACTGAAACTGATTTGCTCTCAAGATACCACAAGGGATAAATGTTTGCTGAAGTGAATTTTAATTTTGTGTGTTTTAGAGTTCATTATATGCCTCCTCTGGTTCCTGGGGATCCTTCTCTCATCCGACTGGATACAGCTTACACTGCCCTATACAATCTGGAAATCAGTAAGTGTATACAAACTCATAGAATTTGTACTTGTATTATTGTGAGCTATAAATGACAGCTCATTATCAATATTTTACATTTGGCCTCTAACAGACGCAGAATAAATGTTCTGTAACAAATAATACGTTTAAAACCCACAACAGACAACCGTTGCAACTACCCACAGGAGTTTCACACATAAGAAAATAAAATATCCCAAATGTAGTTATTGTGAGCGCAGTGTCTGTGAAATGGTTGTCTAGTGAGAGTATTGTTAATGGCAGACCGCCGTCCCATTGACAACCCCCTGCATGCCTACACCAAAGCCCAAAAATATATTTTTGCTATCTAGTGATGCTACGTTCTGGTTGTTTTTAATGGCTCGATGGAGGGATTCGAGAACTCTAATTGTTGATTTTGTGCCTAAATTTCACTGCCACTTTCATCCATTTCAATCCCCTTTTTATACATAAAGAATGAGAACTAGCCATTATCTTAATAGTTAATAAATCCGTAAATCAGAAAAATCAAATGTCCTTTTGATTTTTACATACTGTAGCGGTGATGTTCTGGTGGCTCAATGGTAGAGCATTGGGTTGGAAGGTATAAACCCCACGAGGTGTGGCCCCGCCCAGGCACCCAGAACCACCTTGATCCTGGTCCCAAGCCTGGTTAAAAAATTGGGAGCGTTGTTGGAAGGGCACCCGGTATAAAGACTCAAAGACTGAAGGGACAAGCCGAAAGCTGTTGATCAGTGACATAGTGGTTATGTTCTAAAACACAAAGAAACATTGTCGCACCTCCACACAACCCTGCAGGAAGAACTATGTATGAATACAACAAAAGTGCATATCTGCCCTTCCTGTCTGCTCCTCTGCGACCTCTTTGCTCTACAGGTGTGTGTGTCATCTATGATTAGACAAATGCAAAGACCTGATTCTGGTTTCATGTAATGTTAAATCTGCAGAGCAATGACAGAGGTCAGAAACATTAAATAAAAAGTAAATGGTCTGCACTTATATAGTGCTTTTCTGCCTATTGGTATTAAAGCGCTTTACGCTACTTCTCATTCATCCATTTGCACTCACAGTCACACGCACACAGTGATGGGGTAGCTGGCCAACACTCATCAGAACTGATTTGAGGTTCAGTGTCTTGCTCATGGACACTTTAACATATGAGCGGAGGAGCTGGGGATCAAATCAACAACTGGAATTGGTGGACAACCGCTCAACCTTTTGCACTACTGTCGACCCTAAATGGAGAATCAAATCCAAAATATTACAGTTTTTGAAGAGCAGGAACATTGACAAAAATACACTCCCTCTCTCTCTCTCTCTCTCTCTCTCTCTCTCTCTCTCTCTCTCTCTCTCTCTCTCTCTCTCTCTCTCTCCGTTTGTGTGTGTGCGTGCGTGCATGTGCGTACGTGTATATGTATATATGTGCATGCATATATATATATATATATATATATGTGTGTGTGTGTGTGTGTCTGTGTATATATATATACACACATATATACACACACTCTAAAAATGACAATAAACATGGATTTTACTAGACTGCAGGATTGCATGAAAAAGAAACCCATCTGTAGCGAGAGCAGGGAGCAGGAAAATTTAGGGAGGCTGAGGTCTGCTCTGGAAAACAGAGGAATGAAGGTTAGCAGCAGCAAGACAGAATACATGTGTGTGAATGAGAGTGGAACAGTGAGGTGAAGAAGGTGCATATAATATATATTCATAGAATGTGAATATATTGGTAGAAGGATGCTGAGGTTGGAGCTGCCAGGCAGGAGGTCTAGAGGAAGACCAATGATGAGATTTATGGATGTAGTGAGAGAGGACAAGATGTAAGACTTTGTTGGTGTAAGACAAGACAATGCAGAGGACAGGGTTAGATGGAGACAGATGATTCACCCCTGAAAGGGAACAGTCGAAAGGAAAAGAAGAAGGAAAAATAGAAGTTAGATGACTAGATGGATAGAATTACAAGAAAGAATATAGGGTAGGAGTGTGTAGAGGACAAGGAAAAGAAAATAGAAAGACCAGTTCAGCTAGGAAGAAATATAACATTTATCAGCACCCCAGCAACCCCTTATCTGGTTAGAGTTTGCTGGGGTGCTGGGCTGATCATTTAGGTGCTGATTCTAGCTGTCAATGGGTTAACCTCCAGGGTACACCCTGTACAGGTCACAAGTGAGAGTCAGAGCTGACATACATAGACAGACATCCGTTTACACATTCACACCTATGAGCACTTTAGAGTCACAAACCCAACATGCATGTCTTTGTATTGTGGGAAAGAATCAGAGTACTTAGAAGAATAAAAAAACACCCACGGGGAGAGCATATAAACTTCACATAGAAATGCCTCGGCCGGTTGACTGAGATTCACACTGTTAAGGCGGCAGTGCTAACCCCTCCCCCACTCTGCATCCTAAGAATTAACAATCTCAGAACATTTCCATGAAAGGACGGAAATAAAAAAGAAATTTAAAAATGAATCAGTGATTTACACTTTATTTTGTTTTAATAAAAAAAATTTAAATTTCCTTACACTTACACGCAAACCTAAAATTTGTCATCTCTAAACACGTAACACACTAAACCAAGCTCAGGAAGTGTTTCCTTAAGTACTGAAGTGTCATATTGTTATTGCTCAGAGTGCACTCCTTCTTTGAAGGTTCAAGCACTAGATGACGTGAGAGCATGGTCTGTGGTTTTCAGGTTCACTGACAACAAGCTGGTTTTGCAGACCTTTAATCTCACTCTCCAGCTTACAATGTACAGATATCATGATTAGATTCATACTAAGCGTATGGCTTACAATGAAGTTGGTAAGTATGAACGTTATTGTAGACCATCACCTAGCACAAACATTCCTTGTTTATAAATCTTAATCCAGAAGTGACCCTTCATATGTGCTGCAGTTTTTTTTTGTCTTAATTGATAAAATGAACAGGTTAGAGTTTGTCAAGGTTGTATATCTACATAATCATCTACCTACAGCTCTACCAGTTGCCTTTACTAATTTCAGCCTGTCACATATCCACTGAGACTCTTTTTCAGATGACCCTCTTATTTTTGCTTGTTTATTTTTCCATGATCTGCCGAGTACAGAACTGGCTTCTAAATTGTAGGATTGACCTTCAGTATACAGTGATGATGTAACTGATAATAAAACCAGATTCTATACTTTTTCTCCTGCATCGTGCAAAACTGTTACATGTAGGGTGGATAATGCACAGACGAATGCAGCACAAGACCCTTGTTTTACCATATATGTTGTAAATGGTCCTCAACCATTGAATAATGACAATTTAAGCATGTCCTAGAAAATAATAAGCTTCATCCGAGGACAGACCACAGATTTCCCAACCAGTGATTGCCTCATGATAGGGTAGTAAGTGAACAGTAAATGTCTCTACCTCTAACATGCTACATTGCACGGTATGATAATGGGTCCTCTTTAATCCCAAGTAACTTATACAATGATCAGCCACCACATTAAGCCTGGGGGTCTTAAATATGTCATGGAGGACAAGAGTCTGCATGGCCACTCTGGGCAGTCTATAGCTACACAGCCTCATAGACAGCAAAATGAGATACACTTTATTCAAAGGTGGTAAAAGTACACAAATTTAGTACTCAAGTAAAAGTGCAAGTATTGGCATGAATATTTTCCACTTCAAGCACCCCTTCAAATATTTTACTCATGTAAAAATACTAGGCACATTATCTACATTTTATTTACAAGTACAAAAGTAAAAGAACTCCACTGAGAAAACAAAGTATTTTTAAACAATTTATTGTAATAAAGATCACTGTTGGTAGAGGTTGACCTAATTATAACAGTTTTATGTGGTGAAAGGTAATCATAATAATACATCAACATTTATTGGTTCATTATATGTTTATAAAGAAATGGACAATGTTTTATATTAAAACTGATTCAGTGATAATGTTGTGACTGATTTGTGTATTTACATGTAGACTACGTGTAGACTCATGCACAGATATTTTGGTGTGCAAACATCTGCAGTGTTTGTTGTCCTATTGGACTGCTTAAAATACAGTATGTTTGGTTTCCGTTTGTTCAATTTTTCAATTTTTTGCAAGGACTTTAATGAGGAAAATTCACCCCCGGTAGTTTGATTCTTTAGAACAAACAGCAGTAAAAGTTTTGGTATTTTGTGGTTAGGTTCTGCGCCATACAGCTGTTTCTGAATGTCTGTTTACAGCAGGAAAAAAATATGAAACAGACTACCGATCTGCTTCTATTTTTATGTCTTGTATAAATCTGTGATTGTTATCAATCTTATAGGATCTTACTTAAGATTAGGATGTCTCCAAACTACACTAAAGACATTTCTAAGAGTTTGTCTGCGTAATGCATTTATGTAGTGAGTGGATTAAAGCACAAAACTAGCTTTATGATATGTAAGTAGCCCCGAATTTAGTTTCCCTTCACTGCAATATTCACTGTTGATACTGCCTGCAGCCATACTGGAAGGTTTCCAGTACTATGACTCAATGTTCAATTATTGCACATGGTTAATAGCTTGAGGGTTAAATTTCATGGTTATGCTCGTTGTAAGGAAGACTTCTTCCAAGGAATCTTAGCGGTTGGTTGATGGAGGTCATGGTTTACTATATAGCTTCAGGTTCAGCACTAAACGTCTTTGTCTTCTCTAGAAGTAGTATTACACTGTTGACAAACACTGAATAGATTTTGTTTCTTCACTCCAAACTTGAGAAGCCTTTGTTTATTTGATAAACACTGCTATGGAGACACAGAAGTAAATATTTCTTAGTCAGAAGTTAAACTTTTTATTGTTTAAAAATACAAAAACTTAAACTAAACTGGCATCTGAACAAACTCTCATTTAAAGGGAAAGTAAATCTACTAAGTTCAGAGTCTTATACTTGTTTGTAAAGAACCACCCCTGCTTATATAGCGTAAAGAATCATTTGGTTATTTTTTTTGTTGCTGTTAGGTGAAAAGCAGCTTTCAGTAAAATTTAAACTTTATAATGGGAACACATAATGGCATTTGAAATTCTTTAAGCATCTAAGTATTGGTTATTATTAGAAATACGTAGATAAAAACGGCTTAATTGATAAACATGATTCTAGTCTGTTTTCAAACTAGTCCCTCTGGAAACTCTCATTGATGGAAGCCAAGTGTCTAAAAACAATATTGTTACATGAATAGCAAAACAGGGTCTGACTGACGATCTGTTCACAGCTATAGACTAGGTAATATGGGAAGGCAACACAATCAACAAAAGGCAACCAACTGGCTTATTGGGCGTGAGCCCTTTAACCAGCTTTGCGTTGTTGGAAAGCAGATATTGCTGCCTGCCAAAACTGTAATAATATCACCGACTCATATCACTGCTGACTAAAGGGCCAGGAAGGGGATTTCCACTTTGGATGATTACCATTCACAGTGTCATGATCTTTTGGAGAACAAAACAGATTATTTTCTAGTATGATCTCATGACCTTGTGTGTGTGTGTGTGTGTGTGTGTGTGTGTGTATATACACACACACACACACACACACACACACACACACACACACTATATTGTCAAAAGTATTTGCTCACCCATCCAAATAATTGAATTCAGGTGTTCCAATCACTTCCATGGCCACAGGTGTATAAAATGAAGCACGTAGGCTTGCAGACTGCTCCTACATACATTTGTGAAAGAATGGCCCGCTCTCAGGAGCTCAGTGAATTCCAGTGTGGTACTGTGATAGGATGCCAACAAGTCCAGCCGTGAAATTTCCTCGCTACTAAATATTCCACAGTAAACTGTCAGTGTTAAAATAACAAAGTGGAAGCGATTGGGAATGACGGCAACTCAGCCACGAAGTGGTAGGCCACGCAAAATGACAGCGTGGGGTCAGCGGATGCTGAGGCGCATAGTGCGCAGAAGTCGCAGACTTTCTGCAGAGTCAATCGCTACAGACCTCCAAAGTTCATGTGGCCTTCAGATTAGCTCAAGAACAATGCGTAGAGAGCTTCATGGAATGGGTTTCCATGGCCGAGCAGCTGCATCCAAGTCATACATCACCAAGTACAATGCAAAGTGTCGGATGCAGTGGTGTAAAGCACGCTGGCACTGGACTCTAGAGCAGTGGAGACGCATTCTCTGGAGTGACGAATCACGCTTCACCATCTGGCAATCTGATGGAGGACTCTGGGTTTCGCGGTTGCAAGGGGAACGGTACTTGTCTGACTGCATTGTGCCAACTGTGAAGTTTGGTGGAGGGGGGATTATGGTGTTGTTTTTCAGGAGCTGGGCGTGGCCCCTTAGTTCCAGTGAGAGGAACTGTGAATGATTCAGTATGCCAAGAGATTTTAGACAATTCCATGCTCCCAACTTTGTGGGAACAGTTTGGGGATGGCCCCTTCCTGTTCCAACATGACTGCGCACCAGCGCACAAAGCAAGGTCCATAAAGACATGGATGAGTGAGTTTGGTGTGGAAGAACTTGACTGGCCTGCACAGAGTCCTGACCTCAACCCTATAGAACACCTTTGGGATGAATTAGAGCGAAGACTGCAAGCCAGGCCTTTACAAATGCACTTCTGGAAGAAAAGCACACTCCTAAACCTCATGGAAAGCCTTCCCAGAAGAGTTGAAGCTGTTATAGCTGCAAAGGGTGGGCCGACGTCATATTAATAACCCTATGGATTAAAAATGGGATGTCACTAAAGTTCATATGGGTCTAAAAGCATGTGAGCGAATACTTTTGGCAATATAGTGTGTGTGTGTGTGTGTGTGTGTGTGTGTGTATGTATATGTATATATGTATATATGTGTACACACACACACACACACACACACACACACACACATATGTGTGTGTGTGTGTGTGTAACTCATGATTACAGTAGTTAATCTAGTTTTTGCCAGTATTTGATTATCACATTTAATCATTTTATTTCCTTGATTGCAGAAAACAGAACAATCAAAATAGCTTCATAATTTTATTGTGAAAGAAAGAAATATTTGTAGTAAAATCCCAACCCCAAAAATCTGCTGTCTGTATCAAAAGCCATTTAAATAGTGGAAAGATAATCACCAGATAGAAAACATTCAAACAAGGATACTGTTTTTTTACAGTGATAGTCTTATGTACACGCTTTCATTCTAGTGGTGTGTTTTGAACTGGAATCAATCACTCTCACTGATCTCTGGCCCAAGGTTAAAGACATGGAGCCAGATCCTGTGAGTAGATTTGAAAAAGCTCTGTCCCTCTGATCCTGAACTTTGGCACAAGATTAATGACAGGAATGTGGTGTGGTTATAGTTCCACCTTTTATGAGACTATGTTTTGCTTTCATTTTGAGTGTGGATGCACTTCTGTCAGCAAAGTGGGTTGTTACGTTATGATGTCTTGTAGTTAACAAGAAACTGAAAATATCTAGTTAGGGCATATGAGGGTTGAGGACTGATATTAACACTGGGTTAAAGGAGAACAATTGGTATAAATGGTGGATCTTGGACCTTCACATCAGGTAAGAGCTTTTTGTTTTCCTTGAATGTAAACGTCTCTCTGTTTCCCTTGTCCCTCTGTCGATGTTTATTTGTTAAACCTCTTCCTTTCTCTTGTCCTTCTTTTATCTTTGACAGTTAAAGGTACTGTTTTTTTTTTCACTTAAAACACCTGGTTGTTACTTTTTAATAATTCTTACACACTATATTTGGAAAGACACAAGCATATACATGTAATAATCTGAAATCAGCCCATTCTGTAATTATATTTTTAGAATGTCATTGACAAACAAAACTAAAAGTATTTTTATCTGTTAGTATATGACATAATGCAGAACTGTAGTGTTACAGCATGTATAGCAATATAACATTGCCATCTTCTCACTGTGACATTTGACCACTTTACATGATGTGTTTTTCAGTGCCCCTTTTATTCCTTTGCTGGATAAGGCAGTGTTTGTTTTTGGTAGCTATTTGGTGTAAATTTGTGCCACTCTAAGGGTGAAGAAAACAGCATTTGTCAATTTTATTTGGATAACTGGCAGTCAGACAAATTAAACCTCATCTATCCCCTTCAGGCAATACCACTTGAACGGCAGCACTACCACCACCGCTCCGGATGTGCACATGGACATGTACTCAGGATTCCCTGACATGGACTTTTCCACTCTCACCCTCCCAAGAAATGGAGATTTCTCCCAGGTTGGTTTCATGAATTTGTTGGCATATTTATAGTTGTTTTTTTTTTCTTGCTGAAATAGCAAGCACTAATTGTAATGTCTTTAAGAGCTAGAATGGAAAAACTCTTTGCAAACACAATTAGATAATTTTTTTTTTCTCTGTTACCTGTTTGTCAGAGGGAAGGACCATGCTTCTTTCATATTTTCTTCCATGTATTCTCAACTCAGCTTAATTTACCTTAGAGCAGGCTCATTAAAGCCTCGTCTAGATCACTGCAGCAGAACCCCCAATGAAATTTCCAGTCATGCCTAGTTTAATTCTACAAAGTGAACATTTTGGAAAAATGTTCAGACACTGACAATGAAGTAAAAGTAGAGCCTTCTACTCACCTGCATATTCACCCTCACAATTCCACATTACTATCATTTGCATTTTCTATTTCTGTGCACTTTTATGCCTCTCCAGCTGGTTTATTATAGTTAGAATAGGAGACAATTGTAATGACACAGACCAGTGAGTTTCTAATCTGAGCTGATGGGTGCCATTATGGAACCGTATTAAAACACAATATACTGCGATGATGGGTTTTAAAGAAATGCAGTCATGGGTTACCAAGTGGGTTGGCAGTAACCATCTCATAATTTGCCCGTCTGGTGGTAGAAAAGACATAGCTATAAGGACTTCTTTTAAATGGTTCAACATAAGGCCAAAGCAGCAGATAATGAGGGAAGAGGTGATGTTTGATAGCAATGGCAATGGACTGTCATCTTGTAACTTGATTATGGGTTTTTAGATATTTTTACTAAGCAATAGAATTTTTTTGGATCATTTTAAACTGCTGGTGACATTGATTTGATGTCTCCTTATATTAAAAGAAAAACTGTGGTAAGTTAAAATTAAACAACATTGAGAGGAGTGCTAATAAAAATTGTAGGCAACAAGGATTAATTCCGCTCATCTTTTAAACAGCAATTTGGAGATAATAACTGTGAGTTTTCAGCGATAAAACTGAAAACTCTACTGTCTGTACAGTTAAATAGCTCTTTGAGTGAGTGGAAAAAATGTCAGTTTGCACTTCACCTGGGGTGACCATCCTACAAGTAGTGTATAGTTTATTTTCTGCAAAGACAACCACTTATTCACATTGCTAAATAATGAAAACCATTCAGTGGGGAGCATTATATATGTAGTTTTCATGCACAAATCTGCATCATCCACCTAACATTAATGTAATATGAATAGATTTCCCATTTATTATGAAGTTATAAAGTTAAATCACAATACATTCTGCTGTGGCGACCCCTGAACGAACGAGCTAAAAGCCGTTGAAGTGGTATTTTATCATAGAATAACCAATTTTAGCACATAAATTGCTTAAAATCAGGCCTGTCCTCTACAGTTTGTGGGTGACAGAATTTATTCTATCCTTTTATTTTATTTAGTTGTTATAATTTTTTACCTTTGAGAATTTCTCACACAAATCTGGAATAGACTAATGTGATTAACAAAATGTATTGTTTTCTTAGTGCAGTAGTATACTTTAAGTAAAATTTACAGTATGTACCTGGTACTTCTACTTGTTGTGGATTGTTATTTTTAGGCAAATACTTGCAATTTTACTTGAGTTCTGATCTTGTATATTTCTACCACCTCTGGCAGAGAGTAATGCTTAACCACTGAAAAAATAAATATTATAAATGGATCAATTTAGGATGGCAGATTTACTTTATTTGCTGCTCTTTTATACTGACATTAAGCAGGTGTTTTCCGCATTAAGTGAGGTCCTTATAGATACATTATTCTATGGCTTTTAGATTTGTTGACATGTACAGAGTTTTAATTAAATTCCCAAACACCTGTTAACATATATTGTAATAATAATTTACAACAGCTTGAAGAGGTTATAAGTAGATAGTAGAATATACACAGAAGAGTTTCACTTCATGTTCATGTACAGGTGTGTGTATTAGTGTGATGCTACTGTGGAAAAAAAAAGAACGCTTGAAGTTACATAAAAATGTTTTGTGTTAGTGTTTTAAGCTGAGGGGATTTTAAGAACAAAAACTACGCACAAAGAGGTTTAGGCACAAGAAAATTACTTGTCATCCTCATCACGTGTGTTGTAGTGCTGGCATGGCTTTAGTGATTCACATGGAGTTTCCCTAATTTTCCATTTGCCTGTCTTAGCCCGTCTGGCTATAGCAATCTTCCTTACAAGTAAATATGAGGGTTAATGATTATGATACATGTTGGATCTAACCATCTGTGCATATAATTAGAAAAATTACAGTTCTCCTTCATGATTGGGGCACTAACAAGCATCATGTTTGGTTTCCATGCCTTGGAAATTGGAATGTCATGCTGCCTGTGTATATGAGGAAAAAGACAGTTTCAAGTTGTGTTGTGCTGTCTCAGCTGTTCTCTCTGGTTTTGGACACTCCCTGTGTGAGGCTTCCAGAGAAAATGTCACAGAGTCATCATGACTACTCCAGCACTGCACATTTAGCCCCCTTTTTCATCCTTAATTTTTCTCCACTCCATCATCATGTCAACCCTATCTGTGTCTGTCCTCTATTTGTCTATTATTACTCGGCAGGATTTACTTTTTTTTTTGCATTGTTGAACTGTGACATTACGGAAGGTACCTGGACATGGGTGTCTGAGTGGAATTGTTGATTTTATTGTCTCTCAGATGTCTGCTGTGTATACCTCTTCCATTTTCTGTTTCAGTTACAGCTGTAGAGTCATTAGAGAGTTTGCTTTTGGTTTGCACAGCTTCCCACAGTACACTTTGTTTATGCCATTCAGCAGAGCTCTGTTGGAATATCCTTGTATTGTGAGGTGAACCAATGTTGCAGCATGTGGACAGGATGTCTTATCAGTAGATTGCTGCTAAACAAAAGCCAAATGTTTGTGTATATTAGAATTAATAGACTTCCCTTTGAGACTTGATATCCCCCTTCGATTATCAGCATATATCCCCCTAGCTAACAACTGAAATGGAATACATTGGCCAGTGTACATTTATGTGGATTAATCTGGCATCTCATATTTGATCTATACAATTGAATTTTGCCTAGATGGCACCATAATATTTCTGTTATCTCATAATAGATATTTATATAACAGATATTTTAACCAAAACAGTTCTCTTTTGGATTAAATCTCGCATTAAATGTAAATGTTAAGTTCCAGGTAATTTATGCAAGTGATAAGTGTTTATATTTTTTTTTCTCCAAAGACCAGCTAGCAAAAATGTAAGCATAATACATTGTACTTGTACTGAATGTGGGAGAAAGCCTATGTCTTTGCACAAAGAAAACCATTGTAGAATCAAATGTAGTTTAAAAATGCTAATCGTAGAAGTTTGCCGCATAAAATCCTCTCGTTTCAGTAATGCATACCTTTACTTTACTGAAGCGTTTTAACTCCACTGACACCACAGCTGATCCAACATTACATTCGTTTTTTATTTTATGTTTTTTATTTAGACAAGCATATAATTTAAACTAAAAATTTAGAAGGAGAATCCAAGGAGATAAAATGAAAGTTCCTTTGCTGCAGGGTTCTGTTTTACTGGCATAGACGGTTATCTTGTTTTTCTTGATGTATTTGTTGCAGTAAGCCAGTCATGAGATTTCTTGATTACTTCCTTGTAATATCATCTAACACAGTCTTTTGAATGACCTAGTTACAAGGAGGAAGTTAAAGGTTAATTTGAAGGATTGCTCATAGGTAGGGGCACCGTTTTCCTTGGGGACTGTATTTCCACCTGATCTATTTTATTTCTATATTAGTTTTGAGTATTTGTTCAAATCAAACCTTAACATTTGTAAAAGCCAACTTTAGACCT
This sequence comes from Channa argus, assembly GCF_033026475.1. NCBI lineage: Eukaryota > Metazoa > Chordata > Actinopteri > Anabantiformes > Channidae > Channa > Channa argus. The sequence continues at coordinate 6,850,951 of NC_090204.1, read as the reverse complement.
ACTGCACTTTTGTTATTTTCACTTCCACATAGTCTCAGTGTATATTGTTCGCAACATTTACACATTTATAAAAGTTGTTATTGATACACCATAATACTGTTACTGTGCAAAATCACTTTCATTCAAGAGGGGAAATTTATCTGACAAATCATTAACATACATAACACAGGGACAGGTTATGGCAGCTGAGGTAAAAATGGAACCAAAAGTCAATGAAGAGATCAGATCAGATGAGGAGAGATCAAGATCAGATCAGATCAGATCAGACCAAGATTAGATTTATAAATGAATCAAACTTACTAAACTGTAACTAATTCTGCTTGCATGTGACCTCAAACAGCCACATTACACATGTAACCAGGCTTAAGTAAAGACAACAGTAGGACATATGCACATATAACAATTAAAGTATATGTTATGTATGAGCCCGCATATCATCTGTGTTTGTATCAGTAAATTCCAACATGAATTCCTTGTTGATCCAATACGTTTTGTGTGTGTGTGTGTGTGTGTGTGTGTGTGTGTGTGTGTGTGTGTGTGTGTGTGTGTGTGTGTTCATTGTAAAGTAGTTCATCAACAGTGCATTACTCAGATCACTCTCTGTGTCCTACTAACACACACACTTGCATACACGCTCACACATTATCATAGGATTCCCATTCATACCATGCTGACACCATGGGCTGGCCATGGACAGGCGCCACGTCGTCTCTGATAGTCTGACTTCAGTATAACAGAGATGGACAAAGGCAGCACCTTGCAATGCTGACTTGATATCATGCATTCCTGGAAGCAGGGTGTTCCCCCCTACACACACACACATTGCATTTTTCAACAGATAAATTCATTTTGTTTTAAGTACAACAATTTTCAGTTATGGAGCTGTGGAACTATTAACATTGTGCTTCTCTCTGAAAAAAACTAAAGTTACGACATTGGATCACCATCTTGGATTTGTTTAAATAACACATTTGCTATCACATTCCCAGAATTTTTTTTTATTAACAACTGCATCCCCAGTTCCAGTAAAAGGAATCTAGCAGTATCTATGATGTGATATTTTTGTGTAATTGTTTACAGATAGAAGTACTGGCTGAAAGACCTTTGAATTGGCACATTTTATAGCTTGCACTTGACCTGTTAATACTTTCCTGCCTTCTTCCTTGTTACTTTGAGTTGTCTATATCAGTTTAATATAACTTCTATTAGAGGACCTTGTGAAAATAAATGTGGCTGTCCAATCACAACTAAATTGATGATACAATGTATTGACAAGGCCAAAACCTTTTGCTGGGATCTGCATTTGCATTTTCATAAGTGTAATTACAAAACTCACTTGCTAGCTTCTCCTTAACTTTACACCTTTAAGCCATAGATCATCATTGATCATAATTAGAACAGCAGTATTGAAATTCAGTATTTGTAGAAAAAGTGAGATAAGGCACAGAGTAAGACGGGCAGTCTTATAATAATATTAATCATTAAATAGTGCCTTAGGCACCTTAATCATAACAGTAAGCAGTGGGGTGTGAGGAGGAGCCAGGTCCAGAGCGCAATACTGTTTACACTATAAATGCGGTTGAGTTACACCATGTACAGTAAAATGGGCCAGACTGCCAGTAACTCTAGTCACTTACCAACAAAAGCATCATTTCCTGAAAGCTCCTCCCCTCTTCCCTCCCTCCTCTCCCCACCTCCTCCCTCTTCTCCCCTCCCCTCCCATGCTCTCTCACTCATTCTCCAACCCCCTTTTGAGCTCTGAGGAACTAGTCAACAATCACTATGACTAAGCCCTCTATGCAAATACCTGACTGTCCTAGTGAAGCAGGAAGTATGTTCTAGACTTGCCTCTGTCTCTGTGTGTGAGAGCAACAGAGTTTGAATGTGTGAGCTCAGTGCCCAGAGCTTACCTGAGGTAGAGTCAGATGTGTGCGCTGAACCAGAGAGGAACCGTAAAAGGTCTAGTGAGAGTCCACAATTGGATGTAAGTGAACCAGCTGTAAAGTGAATACCAACACTTTGACTAACACATGGAAGACTTGGCTGTCGCGTTCAGGGATTCAAAGTGAAGCAGGAGTGTATGTGTGTGTATCTTACCCCCCATACTGCATCGATTGGACCCATGTCTCTCATGCAGTTCTGGACTAAATTATATTCACAGCTGGGACGACCGCTTCCCAAGGTACTGTTTGCTTATTTTTGCCATATATTTTGCTCAATCGAGTCATTTTAAGACTTGTTGTTAGTTTAACAAAAACTGTTTTATTTTTATATGTGAATAGGAAACTATTTTTCAAAGTCTTAGATGAGAAATTGTGACAAAATGGAAACGGCTTGTGTGAAGAATTCTTTTATTGTCCAAGTCAAAAACAGTACATACTTTAATGCCAATGTATAGCTGTGTTTATAACTAAAACCTTCCTTGAATGAATTTTAAAAACAACCGTATAATTACAGCATTTATGGGGACATGCCTATGATTTTTTTTTGTTGTTGTGTATACTCAGTCTGGAGCTTGTTCTACACTTGATATAATATGTTATTAAAACTTCCTAAAAGTTAATGAAAGCTCTGTGGCAAATGAGGGACCTAAACTGTCTCAAGAAATATGTTTTAAAAGTTCTTAAATTATGTGTTATCTAAGTGCCTACATGATTGGGTCTCCTCCTTTACTATCTGGTAATGGCACCAAATCATGCGCTGTTAATTGAAAGTGAGTGATTACAAGAAACACATGCTATGAAAATAGACTCCTCATTAAAAGATAGCCTGTTGGTCTCTAATGCTGTAAATTTGTTTGCTGGTAAGCCAATGTGCCAGTCAGGAACCCTGTTCATCAATGAGACGTATGACAAATGATTGTCTGCCTCACTTCTTGCTATCTGTAAGTGCTACAACCTGGTATTGTTTCAGACTAAATAGCACTTTTCTTAGCTTTTTGGAGGTCTAATAAATATGCCCACTGATGTACCATGCTTTGTATAGAATTGCATTTTTTAACTAGAAAAAGCATTTCCAAAACAGAATGCACTGTGAATGCCTCTGCACTGAAATGATTTTCCAAGCAAAGCTGACAAAAATGAACTGTTTGATGAAATAGCTGGAACAATATATTAGGCAAACTTCAAAGCCAGTTAGCCTTAAAAACTTCAAAGGCAATTATGTCATTGATGATGTCATCAATTACGTAATAATAGGTATAAAATCTTTAAAAGTCTAAAAGATATTAAAAAGTTGTATAGCAATAATGTCCTTTATAAGCTGAATGGTTTGAAGTGTGAAGGGTATTTGTAGCTGAAAGTATGCCGAAGAAGTTAAGTGCCTAAAACATACGGAAAACAGAAGTATAATAATAATAATAATAATAATAATAACAAAAAAGCTTTTCCAAAAAGATGCACTGTGATTTGGCGCTGAATTCTTTTTGCTGAAACGGTGAAAGTTTTGTTTTTGCTGAAATAGCCTAAACAAAATGTTGCTTCCTTATATACTGGTTGGGCATACTTCAAAGCCAGTTACTCTTAAAAACGTCAAAGCCAAATGATGTGATCTCATTGATGATGCCATCAATGACGTCATCTATTTTTACGCCGAAGTAGTTAGGTGTCAAAAAACGTACAGAAGATGCAACTCAGAACAATAATAAATAATGCTCCAGCATTCACATTAGTATATATTTAGTTATACACGTGTAGGTGAAATTCACTTAAGTTTCATGACTTCTCTGATGCAAAATCAAGCCCATTTCCACTGAATTTTACATTTAATAGTTAATCTTACCAGATCAGCATTTTGTAACTCATGGATACATGAGAAATTACACAATCAATGTTTCCAGTAGTACATGCTTTAAACAATCTTTAAAGTGAATGCAGGAACTGCCAGGTGGAGAAAAGCAGTTTGTTGGCAGAACTGTCAATAATATGTGACAAGGAAACGTTGAATTGCTCTTACGTTTACAAGATGATGAATGCTTCTCACTGGTAATGAAACAGATAGATAGACATTAGCTCTGGTATAAGCATTATCTAGCCTACATACTCTAGTAATAGGCTAGTACTAGGCTAGTATTTCATATTTTATCTATGTCAATTCCTAGCCAGGTGTCCCTAGGGCTTTACCTGCTGCACTTCTTTCATTCTGTTCATACTGGCCATTTAGGGATACCTCACTAATTCAATTCAAGTGTGAGGAATTGGAAACAAAATTGACAATTCTTGTTCGATGCAAGCTACTTTAGTGTAATTTTAAATCACTTGGTGCAGTACACATAGTTAAAAAGCGTATCCAGTCAATTAAATCCTCACTTTTTGAAGCTTTAGGTTTGATGCTGTTGAGCTGTGTTGTTTATGACACCAGGGTGCAGCAGTGCAGCCACTGAGTGGCCATGTCAATTCCCTGTATTGCATTAAATCTTAAGCATGACCTAGGTGTGTAGCATATAGGAAGCCTTGAGGTGGGGTTGGGGGATTAAGAGTATCTAACCATATCTGCTGTAAGTAAACCTACTGAGTTCAACTGCAACAATGAATTTATTCCAGTGTAGTATAGGGTGAAACAAAAACATAATAGGTTCATAGTCTAGCTGTTTATTATTGGCTTTTAAAAACAATCTACATTGCTAACATGGTGAAACATCAGCTCAGGCACTGCAGTTGGATGAAAGCATCAGAGTGTCAGGTGGTAAAGGTCATCTAGTTTTACTCTTAACAAGTAATTTCAGTGTATATGGATCAGTTTTTGAGTTAATGCATTGACGTCCTTTAAATTTCACAATCTAGCCATCTGGTTTTGGGAAAGAGTTAAGACTGTTAATTTACACTTTATTTTTTTGGGTTCGCCTGTGATTATTGCTATTTACCTCCTATTTGTGCTGTCAGTTGTCAAATAAAGCCAAAGATTAAAAAAAATGTCAAATAATTGGATAAACAAAACAAATCCGTATGTCTGTTGTGTTGGTATAGTGCTCAATAATTAAAACAAGTTGAGATGCATTTAGAGCACAAAATATTTTTTCTTTTTCTGCTGCTTGACTCGAGTCATGAAAGTTGTTTTGGGCAATTGTGTCGCTTAATATGAACTTCAGATATTTGGTTTCATAGAAATGCAACACCTCTCATAATCTAGTTTTGCTTTCCCACGGAGGTGCAAGTAAAAGTATGATATACTCTCCATCAATAACCTAAAGTACCAAGTTACAAAATGTTACAAATGTAAAATCCATATGAAATTATGTACTTAAGAGCCTAACAGGTTATATTTGTCTTCTATTTTCTTATAAAGCTAATATAATCTACTATTTACAATCAATGTTAGTTTTTAAGTTATGACTAGCTCAGCCAGTGACATTATTTCACACAAAATGAATGACAAAATCTGCTGTTATTCTCTTGACCAGGTTTTGTGTGACTGTTAAAAATGGCAGAGGTGAACAGTGTTGCAAGTTTTGCGTGAAATGCTGTGTTGAAATTTCTGCTGAACAGAGACGTCATCTTGCGTCAACACTCCCCCTTACATCCACTTTTCTCATCACTGAGGATGCAGGCTCACACATCAATATAGTTTCTCACACATAAACATGTTTTCACACTGTTACTGTTACTCTGAGTCAGTTTTCATGTGCTCTTAATTTCACAAATGTGTTTAGAAGCCCATACTTATTTTTTGGATGCATACTAGTCTTGCCTTTTTTCAAGATTTGTACAAGGTGATGGTTTAGACTATCAAGTGTTTTAAATGTATAGGTCTGGTTATCCTTCTTTGCTGGTAGATTTTTTTTGCTGCCAGTACCCTGTTTTTTTAAAGAATATTGTTTTTCTTATTAGCTTCCAGTAGTCAGCACAGAGTAGGTTCTGGGCTTTACTACATATACAACTTGCAGAATAGTTCTTTGAAACAGCCTTGTCATTCGCCTCCTAGATGGGACACTTGACACGGCGTCCTTTTATTTTCCAGAACATATGAAAACACTGGAAAATTCCAGAGGGCTTGTAAGCAGCAGGCTGTCCCCATCTTGTTTTACTCAGACTTGGCACAACATAAAGGCCTGCCTGTCAGGAGGTTGTTGGATTGAGTATACTGCTTTGATTGGCTGAGGATAACTCCTACAATTGATTTGAACAAATTTGTAAAGCAGTGTCAACTTTGTGTCTTCAGCATAAAACAGTCGTTAAAGATAGTCATTTTAGCATCCGTTTTGGCATGGTCAGACGTCCTGAGTATAGTTTGCTGTTATCAAACTTCAAACTATGATAAGTAGTTCTCTGTTAAGATTTCTGCGACAGACTTTTAAAAGTGTTCGAAAGTACTTTTTGGGCAAAGATTGCATAAATAAAGTATTTTATAGGCTAGAATGTGTCTGCTTCTAAAAATACAATGGATTTTTGACAAACTCATTATTTGATGAAAGCTCTATGTTAAAGCTTTATGATGGGATTAGCTGATGTGCTTGTGTGCGTGGAAGACACGGTCTTCAAACTTGATTTCCTAAATATTAATCACATTAACAACAAATAAATGTATTATTGAAATCAAAATTCTCACTAGCAAGTTAAGCAAAGAGCTGGTTTACCAAAACAAAAGTGCCCTCTAGGCTGTGAGATGGTTGAGGAATAGTTCTGTGCTATTAAAGTCACAGCCCAGCAGTTATGTCAGGGATGCAGGACTTGCAGACAGTTTGGCATAATATAATCCAGACAAGAAGAGAGATACCAGTTGTCCATTTTCAGTTCCTGGCCCTGAACCCACCTCATAACTCGGGTTCTGTTGACTGCATGGACAAGGTCAACAGCTGACCCTTCAAGGGAGAGTCCTGGGTGGGGGTTGTTTCAGTCAGATAATTACAGGGTCATTTCAAACCTCCATTCAGCATTAATATGCTGTTAAATAGTAGTAATTCTACATTGTATTGTGGAAATTGTCATCTTTATCAACATGCACATCGTTTGGTGCATAATGGTGTGGGATATATGTAGAATTTTGTTATTTACCTCTATTGAGTTAAATAACAATCTGTATAGAAGCTAGACACATGTAAAATCTCTCCTTTAAAGATGCACAGCTACATTATTGTTAATATCATTAAGAATTAAGTGTTAAGTCCCCTTCATACTGCAGAGATCTCTAGAGGGAAAAGGGGTAGACTAGGGGTAAACACCCAAAGAGAGGTGAGAAGTGCAAATGGAAAAGATGACAAACTATAATGGGAAACTAGGGTGCTGGAGCTTAAAAGACTGGGAGTGAATAAGCAACACAAGACAGAAACATAGTTGGGGCGGTGAGGTCATTTGAGGTGTGTGTTTGTGTTGATGTGTGGGTGTGTGGTGTAAGGGGGAGGTCTGGGTGACTTGCTTCCTTGCCTTGGAATAGCAGTCAAGCTGGCAGTGTGTAGGAGGGGAAAGCCCTGGGCCTGCCTCCCTGCCTGCCTGGGTCCTCAGTCTAGCCTTTCACTATGGTAGCTTATGGAGTTTAACAGGATCTGGCTTGAGACCAGATACAGTATTCACTGATTTCTTTTCGAACCAGAGGGGAATTCAAATCACAAGTAATGTCCCTGTCTTTGCACAAGAAACAGTAAGTTGACATGTCAACTGTTCTCAGCATTTCTAAAATGCCAAAGACAATGCCTGTGAAAAGTAGCAGATGGCAACATTTTATTTCAGCCGCTATCGGGAAATACAACCTACGTCTCCTGAACTTTTTCTTTAACAATGTGGCTCATATCTAATAAACCTTGTCAGTGGTGGCAAACTCTGGGCCTCAAGGGCTTCAGCCCAGCTTGTTTTCCAGAATAGTTGGAAAAGAAACAGGTTTCTGCCCTAGAGGCCCAGAGTTCACCACCCCTTCTTTACAGCAATCCTATCAAAGTTCTCTATGACATTAAAACACAGCTATCATTGATGGGATTTTTGATCAGATTCCTTCCAGTAAAAAGCAGCATTTACAAACATAGGGAAGTATGCAGGCCCATAGAAATTATTGTTGATAAAGCAAATTAAAAGTTGGGGCTGAAAGACTCCCTTGTATAGTGGCATATAAGCTTATCCTAGAGTCATAACCAGTGTCACTGTTGTTATATCACAAATGGCTGTTGCTCACTTCTCCCAAGGCAACTGTTGAAACTACATGAACAGAAAAGATAAAAATATCTTTCAATATTTTATGTTTCCTAATTTTTTTTTATGTCCTTTCTTTATTACTTGCAGATTCACTGGGTTGTTTTAAAAGGGCAGTGGATATTGTGTGGCATTTTCTAGGTCATAGTTATCACACTGTAAATACATAACCTTAAACTGATGTTAAAGTCAAGCTGTTTGTGGGCGGTTTATGTTTAGAAGTGTATTTTCCAGTTCTGATTCTTAGAGCTGATAACCACTACCTTTCACCACATTTATCAAGTAACTCTGCAGCTCTGCAGGCATTTTGTAAGTTGGAGGCACTTGTTACGGCAGTTTTTCACTGCTGTGTTTCTTCATTAATCATCTGCAGGCAAAGAGCTGTCATTGTCCAGACAGTCTAATACAAATTAATGGTTATGTTGATACATGATGTGATGCACATGTACGTCTATTTTCTGTGCAGTTTCTCAAAATTAGTCAATTTGAGCACAAGGTTGTTTTTACTGTATCATGTTATGGCCTAGTGGTCATATGGATGGCAGTATTTGTCTGTGGTTTCAACTTTACTGTTGGAGCTTGCAAAGGGTGAAAAGAAAGCCTGGCTTCAGCCTTCAGAGCAGAAAAGAAACTGAATTGAAAGTAGAACACGTGATAGGCCAAAAAAAAAAAAAACAATCCTGGAGGGTGGACAAATGACAGGAAAACACGTGCACATGTTCCTCTGTTTACATGTTCACACAAACAAGCACAAACTGAGACTTTTTATTCACTCCCTAAAGTTACAGTAAAGATTTTCAAGAGGATTTAATTTCCTGAAAGCACTTTATGAAAGATACACTTGCACACACAAACACACAGGCATTCAGATATTTTTTTACTGTGCAGCAGAGAAGAGAGAGAGAAAGAGAGTCAGGATTAGTGGTTCCACGGTTGTGTGGTGTTGAAGGAGCATGATTACCATCAGTGCAGTTGGAAATTTAAGCCTTATCTCTGCTTGGCAGGGCCCAGTTTTACAACAGTAGACGAACTAGTTCAGGGTACATGCCTGCCAGAGGACAAACATTGCTGCCTCTGTTATGCTCCGCTTAACAACTTGATTAGCTTGGTGTTGAGGTAGGCAGTCTATTGGTTAGCATCAACTAACCTGCTGCAGTTTTCTGCAATTCCTCGTATCAGAATGGTTGGTTTGCTTTATAATACGCTGTACCAGCCCAGTAAACTCTGTTACATGGGTCCCCAAAATGTGAAAAGTCCAAAATTCATATTACAATGTAACATTAAACAATGACCCACAAATCTAAATACAATTATGTATTTCCAAAGTACATTGATATAGAGCTGATTTCAGGATGTGCTTGAATTGATAAATTGATAATTGTTTACTGCTTTCCATCATGAAACGACATATGGGTTTTGACAATTATGCTTATGTGGAATCATGCATCTAGTGACATTATCCCTTTTGCAAGCCTTGTTGTTAACTCATCTATTCTCAATGACTGCGTTTCTATGCACTTAAATAAGGGGGAATCAGATTTCTCAGGTAATCGGGAAACTGTGTTTACATGCTTTTAAGAAACCTGGTTAGAGATCCACGTATAAATGGAACAGTAGAGTAATCTGATTTATCTGACTTACTTTGGAAGCCTGGCATCCAGATGTTAACTGTAGATTGACATAAAATGTTGTTTTTTGACTTTGTTATGTGTTTTTGTCACTGAAGTGTGAAAGCGCAGGGGGAGAGAAAGAAATAACAAAGGAGAGACATACACAGCTGATCCACAACGGGAACTCTCTGAATTTAAAAAATCCACACAGGAAAGGAACCTATTTAGGCTTCAACTAGAAGCCTGTCTGACTTTTAGGCAGACTTTGTTTTAAAAGTTGGGTGGCATCGCCTCGTTCATGATCTCTCTATTCATTCAGCCTTTAACTTAGCTATTGTTCTTGTCTGCAGCCTTTTGTTACATGCACAGTTGGAAAAAGCCAGTTAGAAACCTGGTTACAAAGAAATTGATGTTATCCGATAGAAATATACCTTAGTAAAACAGGTAGCCCTAATCCCCTACCCCAAACCAACTTTTTCCATTTAAGAAATCAGTGTTCTAGAGAGCCTAATGTAACCCAGTTACTTAAGTTCATGCCAATGCACTGCATCAAAACAGCTAAGAAAGGAGGGGATGAACAAGGAGCCAGACAGAATAGGATGAGATAAGAAGACACCCAGCTCAAGGGATAAACAAACAAGATGGAGACAGGAGAGGTGGGAGAAAGTGACTAGTTTTCTTTAGTGATATTTTTCATGGTCCCTACATCTGCTTCTGCCTCTTTGTCACCATTAAAAAGACAGTTGTTCCACTCAGCTGGCTGCAGGGTCAAACAACTTTAGAGAGCCTGCTTTTACAGCTCATGCCTGATCTTGCCTTCAGGAAGCATACGCACACACACACACACACACACACACACACACACACGCGCACACACACACACACACACACACACACACACGGACAAAAGTGAAGGGAGAGGGTGTGTGACAGATTTAAAGAGAGAGACATAATCATTGAGTTACCAGCAAACAATGATATGCTAAGTACTGTACCTTTTTTTTTTTTTTTTTTTTTTTTTTAAAAAAAAACAAAAAAAACTTCTACATTATGGCCAACAAGTTGTCTCTCTGACATCAGAGGGCACATGTATCTGTAAGCCAACACAGACTTGAGTTTATGTTTGTCTGCCTGCTATTTACCACCCTCAAAAGGCCCCATTCCCCAATGATGTAGTCATGTTAACACTAAGGGTACTGCATCTTGCCTCATCAGAGAAACTGTGAGCGAGTTTCTCACATTTAACCAGTAGAATGTTACTGTTGGCTTGTTTACTGTGGGCCCTAACAGCATAGCAGTCTAAAAGTCACTTTCATTACCAATGTCATATTACTCCTCTCATTACAGTTTACACGATTTTTAAGTGACAAAAGTGTGATAGTGGAAGCATGGTAAGAAAACCATTTATGTAAAATATTTATGTTAAAAAACAGTGGTGCACAGCTCAGACAACTAGACCTTAAATACAAATGTTAAACACTGTGGCAAACACGGGTTTCCACCTTCAAGTAATTTGTGATTAATAATGTTTGAAACTTAAATCTTTCTTGCTGGTAGCTGAACAAGCAATTGATAAAATTCACATCTGCTGAAAATGTGCTAAGCTAAGTTAGCCACTTTTAGTACCAGAGACCTATATCCTGTACATATACAGTATAAATAATAATTTTCTAAGTCAATAAGCATGTTTCCAAAAATGTGGAACTATGACTTTAAAGCGAGGAAGTGAAATGAAATAGGCAAATTACAAACTAAACTGTTGTGTTCTAAGCTACTTTTTGGTCCTCTGGGTGGTTTAGCTGGAACATGGGGGTGTGGGAATCTCCACACATGGCCCACAGAGTATTAATATACTTGTCTACAGTCACACACATTGTGGTCTACAAGCAGACACCGCCCCGCACAATACACTAGAACACAATGAAGAGATCCTCATTCACATTTCCAAATATTTTCTCCTCTGTTCAGTTTGTCATTGACTGCCATGTTCCTTATTCCTCCCCATCACTCTGTCTTTATTTCCCTACATCCATGTTTAAAAGTCTCCAGGTGCCCATGGGTGCCTGTCAGAGACTAGTTAAAGAACATGGCATGCTAATGGCTTGGGAAGGATATGAATAGAGGGGATTGCTGGAAGGCAGCCATGGCTGAAATGACACACACACACACACACACACACACACACACACACACACGCACACACTCAGTACTTTGTGCCTCCTGCACACACACACACACACACACACACACTCAGTACTTTGTGCCTCCTGCTCCTCACTTTCCATTTTGCATGTTAAATCTCACACATCTGTGTGCAATTAGATTTTGTTTAGGCTACTCATATTACTCCCAGAATAGTGCATTATTAGCTGAAATCCAGTGTGTTAACTCACATCTATACCCATTTTCACACCTTATTTCTTGCTTATGTATATATAGTATTCCTGTACTGCACAATGTGGTTTGTGTCTGATACAGGATGCATCATTAGGATATATGTAATAATACATGTAAGCTTTGTCTGTCTCAGTTCTTATTTGAAAATATTTATGTCCCCTCACAATGAAGTCTATTTTATGAAGAAAATCAATATGACTAACTGATCTACACCATCTGTCTCTCATTTTAGTGGCTTAATTTAACGCCTCCTCTCTTTCTCAGGACCTGTCCTGCATTGATGACCTCTCCACAAACTCTCTGTTTTCCTCTCCGGCTGACTCGCTGTCAGAGTATGCTGATGCCTCGTCCTTCATCACCACAGACAACCTGGACACAGTGCCCACTCTCTGGGACATCAACACTAGTACCACCACTGCACCAGCACAAAGCCAGCTAGAAGTAAGGAACAAGCACTCACTCAGCATACAACATCACTAGAAACACTGATCAACATCAACAGCTCATTTTTCAACTAGTGTATTATGTAACACAAACATGTTTAAACCAGCACGTGTGTGTCTGTCCTGGGGTGATCGACACCAAACACCAACAAACGAGTGTCAAATTGTCCCTTTGGCTCTGTAAACACATTGATTTGGCAAGCTCCTGTACTTTTCAATCTTATACGGTAGACTTTTAGCTGGTTTGTTTATTCTTTTATAAAAGGGCAAATGGTTCCAGAGTTGAACAAGGGCTTTTCTTCTTAGCAACTAATTTCTTGCATTAAAAAAATGTAAGTTTGCACATTATCTCTATAGCAATATATTGTCGTGATGAATTACTGGATGTTAGGTCCATGTCTGATGGGTTTATGTCAGACTGAAAGAGCCACTTAAATGAGTAGCAAAATGTTTCCAAACAAGAAAAAAACCTCTACCTCCAGATAACTAAACCTGGATAACTGAGAACATTTACATGTCTGATGTTTGGCTATGTCTGACCATGTCTGATGTCCAGTAATCTTGCAGAAAAATGAATATCTGCTACCCATAACGCAGTTCCTGTCAGCTTTTATTTGTGCAGATGTTAGTTAGTTCTAGTTTTTACTTTTCTACAGTGTATGTTTGACACAGTAAACATTGTAAAATCATCTATCTTTTCAAGCACTCACTCTTGGGAGTCTTTAGCACCCTGTCCATTTTTCAAACCTCAAAGCACTAAACAAATACTCACTATATGAAAGACCCTATGAAATATGCTCACACTGAACACTATGTAGGTATTCGCTGAGCCGAAGCCATTATGCATAGAGCAATATCCAGATATTGGTCCTTCATATATCTCACACTTTAAATACTCAGATACATTAAATGAATGTTACCACGTACTCCCACGCTATTTTAAAATTCCAGTCAGGACAATTCAGGAACATTGATCCCAATAGCTCCACATAAGTGACTTTTTTTACATATTTGCTCACAGAAGCTATACAGACATATAAAAAAAAAATTTAAAACTTAAGTTTTGAGTATTATTTCTTGAACCAATTGAATTTTTTCATTGTTCTCCCAATAGTACATAGTATATTTAAATTAGAATCAGCTACATGATGTGTTATATATATTGCACTGTAAATAAACTTTGTTTGTTATTGATGACCAACTTTAGAGTTGTTCTTCCATCTCTAGTTGTGTTGCTGTTGAGTTGTCATTGAACTATATTGATCTAAAGACATCTTTTTGATATGATTCAGAGAGCATTTGTGTCTCCAGCCTTTGGAAAGCCTTTTATGTTGTTCTTTTCATTCTCCTCCTTTTATCAATTATGTTTTCCAGACTCACACAGCTTTATCTGCCTTTTGCTGCTGTTGTCACTGGCATTTCACTGCCAGAAAACAAATTGCATTTTGTTGAGTGCTGCTACATCAGACATCTATAACTGCTCATACACCCTTATTCACATTCATATACAGACAAACACATTCAATAATTACTCTTGTTTTTGTGTTGTTGTTTTTGTTTTCTTACGCATTTGGTACCATGTTTTTTGAGTTTATATTTTTTCATTTTATGTTTTGTTGACAGCAGAATGGCACCAGCAGGTTTCATGGCTTGTCCAGTTTGGATGATATAACTGCTATTATCAGCACCCCACCTTTAGGAGGATACCAGGTAGCCACACCCACCTTTCCAATCTTGTTATGTTAAAATAACTAGATAAGGGTCATTGGCAGATGCACAGATATGCACATAATGTTTAATGTGGTGTTGTTATTACTCTGTGTTTCCAATCAAATATCAGACTTAAACTGTTTTACATAGAAATATAACATACCACTAACCTAAAACTGAGGGTCACCTTTTGACCTTGCAGTGCATAAGTGTCATGCTACAGGATTAGTAGTAGGATTTTACAGGAGTAAAATTGTATCGTTTGTGCCTTCTTCAAAAAGTCTGTATTACTACACATGATGAAACCATTGCTGCATATTACATATAGGGTGTTCTGCAAATACAGTTTGCATAGAGAATCATAAAATGGGTAAGATTAATATCATCTACTCCTTGGAATCATTCATTTGACAATAATAGAAGCAGTGTAACAATGTCAAAATGGGACTCATGATCAATGACTCCTTTCTAGTTGCCTGAGTAGGTAAAACACATTTCTATGTACAATTTTGTTTTGCTTTAGCTGTTTTTTTGCTCCTTTCAAATTCTGAATTCTGAAGTCGGCTAACTTTTGTTCTCTTTTCTAAGTTGGAACACAACTCATAAATGCAGCTATTTCTACTGTGAATTATGTTGATGTCATATTTTGGTGTTTCCAGACTCAGAAACCTCAATTACCACCAGAGGAAGATGAAGATGCTGAGGAAGAAGAGACAGAGGAATTGGGACATGTGGACACATATGCTGAGTACAGACCGTCTAAATGTAGGCCACTAGATTTAATGTCAATACACAGTTGCCTGTTAATTGTTCTACATTTTTTTTAAATATGACATAAAATTTGTTTATTGTTAACAGAGTTTCCCTCCTCTAAACTGCTCCTCTGTGTTTTTCTCCTTCAGCTAAAATAGGTATTTCTCATCCTGACATAGTAGTGGAGACCAACACACTATCCAGTGTCCCTCCTCCTGACATCACATACACTCTGTCTATCCCTGAGCCAACAATTAGATGTGGCTTGCTGTCCGCTCTGCAACTAGAGGCCATCATCTACGCTTGCCAGGTACAATGACTGGAGTTTTGAAATATTGAGTTAATAAATATTGATGTTTTTATTATTTAGGCATCTTGTTTTATACATTCATGCATCTTATGCACCCGCAGCAACACGAGGTGATCCTTCAGAACAAGCAGAGAGCTGGCTTCCTCATCGGAGATGGGGCAGGTGTTGGAAAGGGTCGTACTGTGGCAGGAATCATTTTGGAAAACTACCTGAAAGGAAGGAAAAAAGCACTATGGTAAGAGAAATTTACTGAAAATCATCACAAAGGACTTGTGAAACTAGTTTAAAAGCTAAATGATAGGAGAAGTGTAATTTTTTTTTTTTTATTTTTTATGAAAGTTGATTTGTACAGTGAGAAGTGAGAAACAGAAGTTGAATGAATTACTGTCTTGCCCTTAGGTTCAGCATATCCAATGACCTGAAGTTTGATGCAGAGAGAGATCTCAAAGACATAAATGCAGCAAATATTCCTGTGCATGCCTTAAACAAGGTGAGCCCAGGTGGAATTGGTTTGACAAAGGGCCTTTTTCCCTTGACAACTACATATATTACAAATATATGTAAGCTACTCCACTTTTAAATCATTGAATTTTTTTCACAGATAAAGTATGGAGACACAGCTACCTCAGAAGGAGTCCTGTTTGCAACTTACTCTGCGCTGATCGGAGAGAGCCAGGCAGGAGGGCAGCACCGGACAAGAATTAAGCAGATTCTGGATTGGTGCAAGCCAGACTTTGATGGAGTTGTATCCTTTCATTTTAACAACCATACAGCTAATATTTGGTAAAACACATATACATTGTATGTCTATATTGTTTGCCCTTGACCTCTTACCATTGCAGATTATTTTTGATGAATGCCACAAAGCCAAGAATGCCACATCAACAAAGATGGGCAAGGCAGTGCTTGACCTGCAAAACAAACTGCCACAGGCCAGAGTGGTGTATGCCAGTGCCACAGGTAGACTGACACACAGATATGCACAAATAATCATATATGTAATGTCATACTAGTAAGGATTCTTACTATATAATTTTGGCATCACTATCCCAGGTGCCTCTGAGCCAAAGAACATGATCTACATGAGCCGCCTGGGAATCTGGGGTGAGGGCACGCCCTTCAGAGCCTTTGACGACTTCCTGCACGCTATTGAGAAGAGGTTAGTATGGTGACCTGTTGCAGAAATTCATTGTAAAGCCTTATGTTTTCTGAGAGTGTTTCGGTCATGTGAATGTGTATCTTCTCATTGCTGTAGTGAAAATTACTTATTATCAGTTTTGTGGCTAATAAGGAAACACTGTCTCACCAGTGTCTCTTGTCTTAAATGAATGCATTTATGTTGGGCCCTCATTAGTTATTGCAAAATCCATTTTAAGGAATTCACACATTTCAGTATTGTCTGTCACAATGGTTATGACTGCTTGATCAATGAAAGACATAATGTTGATTACTTTATATGCTGTTTGTGTACAGAGGTGTTGGTGCCATGGAGATTGTTGCCATGGATATGAAGGTGAGCGGGATGTACATTGCCAGGCAGCTGAGCTTCTCAGGGGTGTCTTTCCGCATTGAAGAGATCGGACTGGATAGTGACTTCAAACTAGTCTATAACAAAGCTGCCAAACTGGTGAGCAATCAATTCTCTCACAAGTTAGGATTAGCTGTTAACATAGTGTCTTTAATATATGAAGGACATAAAATACACTGTACTTTATACTGATCGTTAACGTCTGACATCTGTGTGCAGTGGGCGGAGGCGTTGCAAGTATTCATGCGTGCCGCCGATGAGCTCGGCCTGGTCAGCAGAAAGTCTCTGTGGGGGCAGTTCTGGTCATCTCACCAGCGCTTCTTCAAATACCTCTGTATCGCTGCCAAGGTCCGCTGCCTGGTGGAGCTGGCCCAAAAAGAGCTGGAGGCTGGGAAGGTCAGCACAACACACTTTTGAAGACTGTTTAATGTAGTAGAAATTTCAAGAAGGAACTGAATTTCTATAGATGTTGCATAAGTGGTAGAAGAGACACTCAAGACAGACTTTTTTTTTTACTTTTAATGCTCTGTTGATACATAGTATTGACAGTATTTTTTTTAGTCTCCATAGGAACAGCAAACATGTTATCATTGAATCATGTATTCATGTTATCATTACATCTTAAAGTAGAAATTAGATTATTTTGCAGGACTTGAGTGATGTAAACCTGTGGTTTTGCATGTGTCTGCTTTATACCACAGTGCATTGTTATTGGCCTGCAGTCTACTGGAGAGTCCCGTACCAGAGAAGTCCTAGATGAGAATGATGGACATCTTGACAGATTTGTTTCTGCCGCAGAGTAAGTGCAATAAAATACTCTGTGTCCGTGTTAATGTTGAAAGGCTGGTCACAAACAATTACGTGACTGGGTTGCAGAACTGTATGAACAATTAAATGTTCAGCCGCAAGTTATTTCAGAATTAGTTTCCAATTTTACCCTTTCGTACCTTTCTGATATCTTTGAACATCTTTGTAGAGGTAATTTTCTGTTTGCTGGAAGCCATTGCAGTCGGGCTTCTTCCATTTCATTATGTTGCTTCATTGCACAGCAAAATTATTTGCCAACCCTGAGCACATCCCCCACCCATAGTTCCTATACCCATAGTTTCTGTAAAATGATAGATATTCATGCCAGGCAGCTTAAAGTCTTACCATTTGTTCTTGGTTATTCCAGGTAATGTTTTTCTTAACAGGCAATATTTAACTAACAAAAAAAAAACAAGAATAAGAAGGTACAAGTGCTAAGTGTTCTGAACTTGTTTGATCTCTAATCTTTTACAGTAGACATACCTGAATGTCTGAGCATATTAGATCACATACAACATGTTCATCAGTCCATCAATGCTTCAGAACTATAATGAGGTCATATGTTTTGCTTTGCTGTCAAAATAAGTTTATTTGTCTTTCTCTCCTTTTCGTCTTTGCTTTAGGGGAGTATTCCAGTCTCTTGTAACAAAACATTTTCCTTCAGAAAAACAGAGGAGAGAAAAGGCACCAGGGAATAAGCGAAAACGTAAGTGAAGAGGAGGATGCATGTGTACACCTAAATGCTATTAGAATGGTTTTCATACTGTCGTATTCTCTTTTATGTTATGACCAATCAGTTGACATGTCAGGCATATAGCCTATAGTTTCATATTAATAATTGAAGATTTTTGTATTTTTGTGTAATATTTGGCATCTTTGGTTTACAAAAAAACTTGCTTTCTCATAGTGTTATTTATTTGCCTCAAATCATCTCGATAAATGACACAAAAACTGTTTTTAAGTCCAGTTGTTTCTATGCTCTAATTTTCAATCAGGGAAGCCTAGAGTTCGGCAGCCCAAAGTATCCAAGCACTCAGTGGACTGCAGTGGTGTGATCAATATCATAACTGATGACAGCAGTAGTGAGTCTGATGCCCTCGACATGGACTCCAACTCCTCACCAGATTCCCTGTTAGACAATGACGATGTCATTTTTGTGAACCACACTAGCATCCAGACAGGTAGGGAGGTGCTTTTTTTTTTTTTTTTTTGGTTTGTTTTTGGTGAAATAGAAGTGTGTTTAAATGGGAGGTTAGGGCTCAGTTGGTAGTGCAGTTATCCACAAACCACAGGGTCAGGCCACATGCCAGAGTGTTCTTGAGCCTCTTCAGAAGTTGCTTGTGATTTGTTATTTTTAGTGACTTTTGCCTCTAAGGTTTATACAGCTAATATTCTCTCTGTTTATGCCCACAGCAAGGATAGAGGAGATGAAGCAAAGCCTCCTCAACAAAATATCTGAACTGGGAAAAGAACTACCTCTCAATACCTTGGACGAACTCATAGATAAGTTTGGAGGACCAGATAAAGTTGCAGAGGTACAGGTTTTAAACAGTTCTCCAGCTGATGGAATTCACATGTTATTTAGGTGTCACCACCAGCATTTATTTCTTTATATATTTTTGAGAACAAGTGAATAAAGTAATTTCTATTTTGTGTGTGTGTCTAGATGACTGGTCGTAAAGGTCGCGTTGTTCGGCGTCCTGATGGCATTGTCCGTTATGAGTCACGGGCTGAGCAGGGTCTCACTATTGACCACATAAATATCAAGGAAAAAGACCGCTTCATGGGTGGAGAGAAGGTCCGATTCAAATTGATATTAGCACTGTGTGGATAAAAAAATAATGACTTGAATCACTGCGACCTGTCGAAGAATTTTGTAGCTTTATGATCATCATTTGTTAAAATCTATTAATAATTTAGACCCCTTTCTGTTTTCCAGTTGGTGGCCATCATCTCAGAGGCAGCCAGTTCTGGAATTTCCCTGCAGGCAGACAAGCGAGTGAAAAACCAGAGGCGCAGGGTCCACATGACCCTGGAGCTGCCATGGAGTGCAGACAGAGCTATTCAGCAATTTGGTGAGTCAGGAAATGTAATCTTGCATTGAGTCATTTAAAAGTAAAGTGGCTCAAATACTCTAGAATGAGGCAAAAAAGACATATTTCTTTTTTCTTAAGAAATTCAACTGTGTTACATGTCATCATGTAAAAAAAATACTCATTGCGGCTCATCTCTTAATGTTGACCTATATATGGGTTTAGTGTAATTTGCTATTAATGGTAACTTGCTATGAAAAATTGTGAGTTTTTCAACTGCACCTCATGATCTAATACGTTATAAGTTAGATTTTAACAATATATGCCTTGAACAATCCTGCAACTTTAGGGCCGGAGGGATCTCTGGCATTGGTCAATTGTTGTTTATCAGTTAGAGTTCACACCCAAACTGTACACACGCATAATAGTTGCTTCCTGATGTCAGAATTATTTTATGGACTTCTGCTCAACTTCTATAGACAGCGGTGATAGGCTAAACTGCAAACAATAGCTTCTTTTCTGTTGTATTTTATGTTTGGTTCTTAATACTAGTAAACTGTCTTGAGCTGTTGCACACACAAAGAATAATGTTTATTAGTTATTATTTTATTAGTTTAGCAACTAATTGCTTTACACTTCAGCAGTATTAGCTGTGTGAGACAACATCACAATCATCATGGATATGGTTGGCTCTCTATCATTGTAAAGTAATGGCCTTTCAGTTTTAAGGAATTAAAAAAGTAAATTGGAGTATACAGTTAGGGTGTACTGTATCCCTCCCATGTTGTAATGTTTAATATATACAGATATGTTTTGTCATCCTCTTTTGGTTGTCCTTCCAGGTCGCACCCATCGATCCAATCAGGTAACAGCCCCAGAGTACATTTTCCTCATCTCAGAGTTGGCTGGGGAGAGACGATTTGCCTCCATTGTGGCTAAGAGATTAGAGAGCCTGGTAAATATCACAGCCTCATTCATGTAGATGTACTTCACAAGTATTTGTATTGATGTTGTATTTGTTTATTCTGCACAATTATTTGTCCCACAATTCCTTCATTTTTCCTTTAAACTCAATGAACTATGTCTCATGGGAAAATGCCCTTTTTTTATCTTCTTATCTTACGGAGTCTGAGAAGAATTGTTCAACTGTAAACATAGAGGATCTGTACTGCATGTTTATTGATATTTACTCTCTGGGTTGCAATTGACAATGCCATTTGCTTCTTTACCCTTCCTTTACCCTCTGTCCTTCCTGTTTCTTGGGTATTCAATGCAATAGAGGCTCTCCATAATGTCTCTTTCATTGTTGGTTCACTTGAAGTTACATCAACTTTTCTCCACAAACCTCAAGAGTCTCTGGGTCTTTCCCTTCTCTAGTTCACTAATGGAAAACTGAATAAGCAGAAAAAGCAAAGGGACTTGTCTGGATAATTTATGAGTCTACAGTTATTTTCCACAATTATCAATGCATTTCAGCACTAGCAGTCATTTATTTCCACAGTGACACAGCATGACAGTTCTTTTGGGAAAAGGGCAAGGAGGGTACAAAGGGATGGCGGTTCCAGGAAGTTGTTCCTGTGTTTGCCATCTGCGTTCGGTAAATCTACATCGAGAATAGGTCACATCTCGCCTGCTTGAACCTGATACATCCCAAATGCACAGACAGTATCTTTGCAGCTGACTGATTCTAGATCAGCAGTCAAGTCATATTTGGCTGAGACAACAGTTTGTTATGGTATCTCAAGGCATTTGTTCTGGCTACAAAGCTGGTCTGCTGCTGACAGTGCATGTCCTTTATTTTGCTTCACCCCTTCACTTTTCACTTGAAATCTTGAAAATATACTTGAAAACAGGCTGGGATCTTAGATATACTCACTAACAAAATTTAAATATAGATAAGATTTGTCTACACTGGCTCTGAATGTACTTTTGGCTGTCAATTTGCAAAATGTTTATAGGAGTCCTATTGAGGTACAAATAAATACTCAGTAGGCAGTAAACGAAAGGTTTCTCTTCACACCTCAACCTCAGACGTTTCCTGTAACATCATGTGCATGCACTAGGCTGTATAGTAACACTAACTGGTGTGTATGCGTGTGTTTGTAATGAAGTGCTATCCTGCTGTGTAATCCAGAGAGGTTGACCCGTTTATATTAGATAGGTTAAGTCCTGGGTTATTTGATTCAGTTCTATTGTTAAGTTGTAGATTCAACATTCACAAATTGAATGTGTTTACTGGCTACAGAAATGCAGGTTGTATAAAGAGCTGTAACCCATTGATGCTTAGATGTCTGTCAGCTTAATTTCTAATAACAACACTACTGCTAATCCACTTTGCAGGGTGCATTAACTCATGGAGACAGAAGAGCCACCGAGTCCAGAGATTTGAGCAAGTATAATTTTGAGAACAAGGTAAGCACGTGTGTGTGTGTGTGTGTGTGTGTGTGTGTGTGTGTGTGTGTGTGTGTGTGTGTGTGTGTGTGTGTATATATAAAATATATATATATTTTTGTGTGTGTGTGTTTGTGTATTATGTATATTATGTTTTGATTGAATTTCCCCTTTCTTTCAGTATGGTACCAAGGCCCTAGATAAAATCACCAAAGCAATCCTTGGCCATATAGATAACAAGGTCCCCCTTCCTAAAGGCTACCCCGCAGGCGATGCCAACTTCTTTAGAGGTGTGTTTGAGCTTTAGTTGAGCAGCATCTGGGAACAGAAAAACTTACTGTAATCTAGCACAAAGGCTGATCAGTAAAACAAAGTTGTTGTTTTTTTATAATTCCAGATATGAAGCTTGGCATGATAGATGTCGGCATTTTCTGTAAGGACCCTCGCCTTGGGATAAATACTGAGAAAGGTAGAGTAACCAAGAGTCATGCAGTCAGATAAATTTTGTGCCTATAGCCCCTGAAATTGTTGAACTAGGACACCTACTCAAAAATTCAAATCAAAATTCAATGTCAAATGCATCTGAATTAACTGTTTTCTGTTGTTTTTATCTCAGACTGCAGCATCACCAAATTCCTAAATCGCATCCTGGGCCTGGAGGTTCACAAGCAGAACTATCTTTTTCAGTACTTCACTGATAACTTTGACTACCTAATTGAAAAGGACAAGAAGGAGGGCAAATATGACATGGGGATCCTAGGTACAGAGCTGTCAGCGAAAAATACAGTTTTTTTAGGTTTTATCTGAAGGTAAAACATGTAGTCCAAATTGCAAGTGTAAGACCACAGGAATGAAATCTGCTGTCACAATAAATAGACTAATAGAGTCATTTAGACAGCAACTACATTATAAATCATTTATATTTCTGCTGCTTTCTTCAGTTATATCTATCAGCCATAATTTCCTAAATTAAACTGTCTGTAACATGAGTAATTGTATTTGGTTCATTTCTTCTGTTGTGTCCCTGGCAGACCTTGCCCCAGGTAATGATGAGATCTATGAGGAGAAGCAAGAAACTTTCCTGACAGCTGGAAACCCTCAGGATGGACAAGTTGTTCTCTATAAGGTTACTGTCAGAATAATGCTATGCTTTGTTGTGCCTGCCAAGAAAGCTAAACTGTAATGAAAAAGAAAAACTAATCTGCTCCCTCTTTTGAATAAAATTCATTAAGGCCCAAGGGACAAAAAGAATGAGAAAATCATGTTTACAGAAATTGAAGCTAATTAACATAGCACTAACTATACGTTTATGAAGAATGTCTTGACATGATTTGAACTACAGTTTTTGCATTCAAAGAGATTATGTTTCACCAGCATTTACATAGTTAATTCAAGTAGTTAGCTCTGTATTATGAGTTTTGATTGATGTCACTTGGCTAGCAGCAAGACTGTGATCATATAGGCTAAGCCTAAGGCTAAGGAGCCTATGTATATACTAGTAGGAACCGTGGGAACAGGATAATCACTGGTATCTTTTGCTTTTAGCTACAAGCTACAGGCTAATCTCCATTTGATATTTCAGAGCTAAATACAGAGCATATTGCTGCACAGCTAGGACCAGTTTTACAAGTACTGTATGTTGTGTAGATGCCTTAACAGTGATGGACAATAACTTGTATTCTCTTACAGTATATCTGTGTAACTCTGTTCTGAATTACTTGTTAGATCATGCTTGGGTTCCAATGCAAGAGCCTATCACAATTTCAAGACAGCAACTTGTGGTTGCTTGACTCTTTGTCTCATGCTGTAGTCTCTGATCTTTTGTCCCTGTAGATCAGTGTGGACAGAGGTATGACCTGGGAAGAGGCCTACAACAGGTCACTGAAGCTCAGCAGTCCTGAGGAGGGATTCTACCTGTCCCAGAAGGTGAAACTATGCTATAATAACAAAATGAACCCAGTCATTGGACGATAGCAACATAACTATGGAGTGGGTGTTAAAGAAAAAGGATCATCTTAAAAAAAAAAAAATCACTGTCTGTGTCAACTTTTCACAGCTGCGAGGCAACCATCCATGTGTGCTGCTAGCTGAGCAAGGAAGAGGCAAGAACTTCATCCTTTACAAGCCCAACATTGGCAAGCAAACCCATCCTGAGAGTCTAGAGAACCTGCAGCAGCGTTACCGAAAGGTAACAACTTTTTGTCTTCTGGTGTGCCAGTTATGTCAGTGACTATATAGTATAAGTCTCCTTTTATTTGACAAAAAAAAAAAAAAAGATTTTAGGTAAGGTTTGACAGAAGCCTCGGTTGGATTAGTAGAGATAACATAATTTTTACTATAGTAACTTGATTTGCAGTCACTGTTTGGATTATTTAGCAAATGGAGTCGGCTCCCCCCTTGTGGCCACGGAAAAGAACTGAACTGAATGTTCAAGGCAATTCCAAGCTGAACAATAGTATATTAAGGGAAACATGCCAACAGTGATACAGAAGTTAATTTAAATTCCTGATGTTTATTAAAGCTGTAAATGTTTCCGTCCCTACATGAAAAACGCAACTGAAAAGAGTCATATCCCTTGAAACAATGGACACGTTTTATTAATGGCATAAAGCTACAGTATGAAGTTGAAACTTAAAGCTCTTTCTGTTTAGTATTATGACAAGTTCTAGGCTGATTTTGGTACTTTACATTTTCAAGGTGTCTCCAGAAGAAGCCAGAGACAGTTGGGACAACCAGTTCGGCTTCTCCCTCAAGAAGTGTAGCCATGCCAATTGGTAAGCAGGAATCCACTATGTCCCATGTTATTATTGTACTTAATAGGAATTGGTGAGGGTTGCGTCAGGAAGGGCATCCGGCGTAAAAACTGTTCCAAATCAACATGCTGACAATGATCCGCTGTTGCGACCCTGAACTCACGGGATAAGCCAAAAGGACAAAAAAATGAGACCATTCCTAAGGGTTTGCAGATTACTTGAGAACTACTCATGAAGCAGTAATGTGCAGTTCTCACATGCACCCTTATCACAGTATGACACGTTAACTGACAGTCCTTCCATGTGGCTGCAATAAACCCTTTCTGACAGATAGATTTGCCTAAATAAGGCTGTTTTTGTTTAAGCATATGAACGATTTGTCATATTCTTTGTCCTTTCACCAGGAATGGGAAGTGTAAGAAAATAGAGGAAGGCCAGGAGTGTCTGCAGGGCATGCGCCTCAGACAGTACCACATGTTGTGTGGTGCTCTACTACGTGTGTGGAAACGTGTTTCTGACGTGGTGTCTGACATCACCAACTCGAGTATCCTACAGATTGTCCGCCTTAAAACCAAGCAGCATAACAAGCAAGTTGGTTAGTACAACCCTCATTAGCTTTAACATTTTGCATAATTTGCTAATAATTTGTATAATTTTGAGAAGATCTCTCAGATTATAAACTGGGAAGAAAGTCTATAATCTCCAATTTAAAAAAAAATGCCTAGACCACAGTTTTAAATGTGACTTTGATCTTCTAAATAGTTTTGAACTGGAAATAGGATGCTGTTATATTTCTGAGAAATTGAGGAAATGAAATTGGTGTCCACTTTTCGTTTCTTCTACTCTGAGCACAAATTTGACACTTAGTGTTGTGAAATCATCAAACCCAAAACACAAAATATGTTGCAGTTTAGATAAACATCCATGAAATTCAACAACTTCAGTGTTTTGTTATACACATATCTCATAAACACCATCCTATTACTAAGATCGATAGATAGTAAGATAGATTGTATAATGGGGGGAATAATCCTTTGCATTCATTAATAGACTTTTCCGTTTACTGCTGTTAGTTCATACCTTTAAATAAAATTAATATTGCAAAAAGATCTGGTTTAAGATTGTCGTGTGTTTTGAAACGTGTTTATTTAACAATTAATTTGATAAAATCCAAGTCCAAGTCGTTACCTGGAACTCCTCTTCTGTTCCAGGTATCAAGATCCCAGAGAATTGTGTGGCACGTGTGCGTGAAGAGCTGTTGGTAATGGATGAAGAGGTTAAGAGGAAGCGAAAGGAGAAAGAGCAGCTAGCGGCTGCGGAGCGCCTGCGTAAAATGGAGGAGAGCAATCACCTCCTAGCAAGTCTGTTCAACCAGAAATCTCAGTCTCACAGCCCGAATCAAATCCTCAAACTAAACCAAAACTCTCTACAAGGGACACAGACTGGAAGCCTCGCTCAACTACAGAGAATACAAGCCCAGCCCCATTCGACTTTACAGCTCTCCCCCCAGAACTTAACCTTACTGTCTTTACAGAACCAATCCCAGCAACGAACCCACAATAACTGGGCCAACAATTCCACCGCAACAAACCAGGGTCATCTGCCCAATGCGGTTAGCCTTAGCTCCACTTACTCTCAGTTTTTCTCCCCGTCTTTTTCCTCTTTTCCACAGATGAACTCACATCTTTCACTCCAACAGAGCACGCCGTCTCCAAACTTGTCTTCCAAGAATTCTCTGTTTGAGATCTTGGACCTAACTGAAAGCTCCCCGTCACTCTCCCCAGACAGCACTGAGGGTGGGCCGGGCTTGGACAGTCTGACAGGACACCCAGCAGCATTTGGAGATGACTTTACTCCAGCGCCTGTGATTCCCCAGAAAACATCAAATACACAACTACAGCAGCCTCTTTTGATACAACAGCAGCAGCAGCAACATCTGCAGGCCACACAGCAGCAACTCAACCACAACCTGTTAGCCAATAACCATCCACAAGACCTTTTAGATTTTTTTGACTTGTCCCCGGGTCCTGAGATGCCCACACAGAAAGCCAGCCCTTCATCCTCTACCTCCTCCTGCTCTTCCTCCACCTCTTCTGTGTCAAACAATCTGGTTTCACAAGTCCCCAGCCTCATGCCCACATCCAGCATCAACCCAACATCCTCCTCATCTTTCTTCTCCAGCCAGCCCTCTTCTGCATCCCTGTTTTCTAATTCTTCCTCTAGCTTTTCTCCCAGCTATTTGTTCTCCCCATCAGACACTCTCTCTTTACACAATGGCCATTGCAGTTCTGGTGCTCTCGATGTTCGCGAGGCTCTGAACAGCATGTTACAGGCTGGTCTGGACCGCAAGTCTGTCATTCATTACCGGCAACAAGACTAGGAACTTATACAGCAACGGCTCATTTAGACTTTTCTTGTTTTCTTTATTTTTTCTTTGCTGCTGATGTTTCACGATCGCACCCTTGGACCTACTCCTTCTCCCCTCAGGGCCTATAGTCACATCACTGCCTGTCCTGCGGTCAGCTCCCCCCCACCCCCCACCCCCCCACCCCACCCCCCTCTCTATCCACCTGTAGCGTTCACCTCCTTGAGGCGGTTGAAGTCATGGCAGGCTTGATCAAAATATCAGATTTCTACACCAAAGTGTGTCCTCCACATTGAAAGGCAGCTGCAAAAAAATAAAATAAAAATGTAATAACTGTATTTTTTTTTAACATATGAGCTGTCAAAACAAAAGCTCATCCATTGAGGTGTGGAAATCTTTTATAAACCTCCCGCTGCTGATTTTTACGAGGTATGATCGGTGAAGTTGCTGGAAGCTCTAAATGTCTTTCACCAGTTAAAACTACATCTTTGGACTTTGCTTTACTTCTGTCTCGACTAAAACAAGGCTTGGTGTGAGTGTAACAATGATAGCGCTGAACTGGAAGAAAAGATAAAAAAAACACATAATATCTTTTAGCTGAATTAGCCATGAAATGCCTCAGTTTTCATTCGTTTTTTCTACATACGCCCTCTTGTATGTCTCCCTGCTTATATGAACACTAGTGTGAGAAAAAAGGGAGAGGAAGAGCAGTCTGCTGTTGCAAACAGTGCCTTTGTATTAATGCAGTCTCTAAAAATCCATGTAGCCTAATGTATAGATTTGTATTCTTGAGTGCTGGGTTTAGTTTTAATTTAATATGGTTTATTTGTATTTAACTTTTAGCCCCCACAGTGAGTCAGGCATCATTTGGATTACACTATGCTGGTGACAGGTTTCAGGAAGAAGCCTCCAATAAGCCTGTGTGTGCTTGTGTGATTGTCTGCGTAGCTGCAACAACGTGCTACGGTCAGTATAGCACAGATTATTTAGCAGCATGGATAAATATTTTCTCCAAATATTTTACTACCCTTTTTTTTTTTTTTTCAAGATAACAGTTAGCGATGTGACTCCTGGTTAGATATGGTTTTGAATTTCTCAGGAAAGTGTTTTGTTGATTTTTGTGTCATTTTGACCAACGTAGATACAAAAGTTGTGAGTACAGTGGATAGCAAAGAAAATCACGTTTTTATTGTCTCTAGGTTCCAAAAGTAAACACCTTGACATTTTAACTAAAGCTTCACTTTGATAACAGCAGTGAGTTTGGTTTATTCTCCAACACTAGGTTGAAGAGAAGTTCAAAATAACAAATATCTGATTAAATGTTTTTCCCTTTCAGGTGTTGACGCTGTAAGAGTATTTGAGTAGTGGAGAGTTGTAATGTCCACTGTGTATGAAAGTACATATTTAAAAACCTGTGATATCTGACCATCTTTGTGTGAAAACGATGCACTGTAGTTGGTTCGTAACAATATGTCGGGATAAATTCAAGTCATCAAAAAGCAATAAAACCATATTCTACACTTGTGATGAAGCAGACATGCCTAAGTACTGTTTTTGATCCACGGACAAAGCTTTGTTGCTCCTTTGCATGGAATGAATCTTCTCATTTCTGTTGTGCTCTATTGTCTTTTAGTTAAACGGATTCTAAAATGCTTACATCCTTTGTATAATAATTTTTTTACGGGATGAACGCAATGCATTCTTGATGTTTTAGTCATTGTTATTATAAAAGTTATTGTTATTTATATTTAAGGGATATTTAGATTTTAGATATATTATCCTGCTCATTAGAATAGTTAACAAAATGTTTGGTCAGGGAAGTTTTAAATTTTCAAGATAACTGTAAAATAAACTCTATTATAATCTGCCACCAAATAAGATTGCACTGTTCTGTACTGCTGTACAGTGTCTGGATTTATTTCTGCTCATTTCAGTTTTGCTTTTCTAAAGTTGTTTCTCCAACTTGTAGACCTTTGTCTGGCCTTCAGTTCGCAGAGAGATACCAAAGTATTCCTTACACACCCCTGAAGTTACTGGTCCTAAGATATTAGACCTTTTATCAATCTCAGGAAGAAACCTACAAGAGGTGTAATGGTGGGGCGTTAGCAGAAATATATAATTTCCCCTTATAACAGTGATGAAACTAACAGATACATGTGCTATTTTTTTCTTAACTCTGTGCTGTGACTCTTGCTGTATTTTTGTTTTAGACTTAATGTGATGGGTCTGTTGTTTGTCTTTGTGATGATGTCAGTGGTTCTAAATGTTTATGCCTTCTTAGGGCAAAGATAAAAGGCTATTCCTTTTTAAGGAGTATTATTTTGTTGTGACCGTTGTTATTTTTATTTGTGTTGCAGTTGTTGGACAACTCCTGGTAAAGCTGACAGACCTTTGAGTTGATTTGCACCCAGGTTACACTGAAATGTGCAGTTGACCTGTCCAAGCCTTTAGCCCTCCCTGTACCTAAGATATATGTACGTTTAGACTGACTCAGTTGAGTTATACAGATTCTTGTTGATGCTTTTTTTATTTGCAACATCTTACTATACCATGTTCTTGTCATACCCTGGTTAATTTTGCTTGTTAATATTCCTAATCAGGCACATTCCGAAACATCAGCCTGCAAAAAAATTTGCCTTCACTTCTTTGATTTATTGTCACACAAATAAAGTTTTATGCATTTGAGGGATATAGATCACATTTTAGGAAGAAAAGGCTTCTTTTACGAATCATTTATTAGCATTGTTAAGCCTTTTCATCATTTTGCACTAAGAATGGCATAATCAAGTTACTGTTCTCTGTTGGTTAGGGTCATGCATTGCAAGCTTGCGTTTCTGATCTTTAATGGATTGCTCCTTGTAAACTGTACCCTTTTCTCTTGTTTCTCCACCATTTGCATATTATATAAATGTTATCACTCAAATAATTTATTGCTAACAAAAAATGAAACAAAAACATGCTACTGATTGTACGTATTTTTAAACAAAGCCTATTTTTTCTGTAAAAAAAAACTGTGTTCAGCACTTTTATTCTGGGTTTTGCTTTTGTTTTCTATATATTTATAATTTAGATCCAAATGTATATATTGTAACATTTGTGCCTTTCAACTAATTCTTTAAAAAGGTTTTCTACTCATTAAAGGAAGGAGTATATAAAATTGCAATCTTACCTTTGTAAACAAATAAAAACTTGAAGATTGCTTTAACTGGGTTTGATTTGTTCCTCATTAGTGATCTAATTTTACTCCACACAAAAAACATTTCTTTTTTATCTTTGAGTGTAAAAATGTGATTGTCCTGGATGGGGCAGCAACATAAAGTAAACCACAAACACAAATACTACATACAGCTCTATCACAGTTTGTCATTAATAAATAATACATAAATCAGTAAGATTACAATAAAAGAAGGAAATATACAACCATAAAATATACCAAAATTAACTCGCAATAGTAAAACCTGAGTAAAGCCCGCACACTCAGAGACAGGTGACGCACAGAGATCCTGTAGTAAAGTCATAATTATTGGAAGTTTATGGTAATTTTGTGTACAAAGAAGTGACACAAGAAAACAGTTTGCATTTATTGAAGCAAATAAAATAATTAAAATAGGATAAAGAAACTATAAATGGTTGAGAACATTCTGCATTTTGGATCGGTCATATTATAGCTAATACATTTATATAGGGGCAGGGGCTGGACTGGGTAGGACTCAAAAGACAACAACGCCTGACTTTTTAACAGAAATACTAAGCTGAGGACAGATAATAACTGTAGCCATATAACAACTGCAATGCACCAGCAATATACAATTTAGGAAGTAAACCGTCATAATACTGGACTCCTATTTTCAGTATCTTCTTTAAAATGTGAACTACCCAATATGAATGTATTTAACTGTACTTATATTTATTTACCTTTTATTTTATTAAAAAAATGATGACACTGAAGATTTGCCTACTAAACAGCTTGAACGTTTTTACATAATTTCAATTTGTTGAGCTTGTTTCCCACTGTGGCACCTCTCCTACCTCAACCAAAACTGGGACGAGAACAGATTTATGAGGACACGCTCTCTGTTGGTGACGTTGCATCCGCGTGATGACGTTGTGAAACTCACCTGTACGTTTGATCGCCAACACCACCCCTTCCAACCTGTGTTCAGGAATCTTTTACGATAAATCCTCCTAGCTAAAGAAACAGCCACCTCGAGGACTTGACACTTCAAAGAAGATTTTGTGTTGTGACTGAACTTGGAGAAGTTTTCTGAAAGGGGCTAAAGCTCAGTTCAGCTTCCGGAAAGGACGTTGACAGGTGAGTCCATTTACCTTGTGACAGGTTTCTTGGAACTTAGGTAACAGGTGAAGGATGGTTGTCAGCCCGCATGAACCGTCTGACGAGAGCAAAGAGAAATTCCTATTTTTACAAGCGAAACCGTAGTTTGTAATATTTATTTATTATCACAACGTCACTTTAAAAAATGGAACCAGCCACGGACTCTGAGTTTTTACAGACCTGTAGCTTAAAACTAGCTGTTAAGCCTAAAAGCCTCAGATGTGAGTATTAAGTCCTCCTCCTGTACTTTCTCTGAGTAATCCAAGGCTTAAATGTCAGCTGTGTTCGGGATCAGGGTGTGAGGTCTTTTAAGTGCGTTTGGTCTGTGGTTCACTGGGTGTTTGGAAATCAACCAGCTGGCCCTACACATCACGTGTGGTTAATACTATAGTTGTGGTGACATTTTCTGGCATACTGACGACACACTGATGTGACCATACACCTTTTTATAAACAAATCTATGTGAAGGTTAAGACATTTGGGGTTGGGTCATTAAACTGTGATGGATGAGGTTAGGGGGCAGGGCCAGCATCCGGAGTGTCTTCACAGCTATTGAACAAATTATTTGCAGGTATGTTTCTTGCTGTCAGCTGTAAGCCCCACTTTCCTCATCCTCACCTTACAGGTTCTGCTACACAGACAAGTTTCTACCTGCCTGTCACAGAGTTTCACAATAGTTTCGACTCTGCATTTCCCAAACAGCCGGGTCTTTCTTACCCTTCAGACCCATCAGTGCATTTGCTGAGACACCGTTTAGTGATGATCCAGACCATTAAGACTAAAGGCTTACAGCCTGTTTGACATTTCCACCAAAGTAAATACCTGACAATTCTAATATGTCCTTCAAAAGATTGGTGCCGCATTAAGGTCCAATATTGCTTTTCATGAATTTGTAGCGTTGCTTTATGTAAGTGTTTGCACTTACAGAGACACCAGTCAGGCATAACATTATGACCACCTGTGCAATTTAATTCAATCCAGCCGTAATTATTTCCTTTTGTAAACTTTATGTATTTCTATTACTATTTATTAACACAGTGGACACTTGTTTACGAACTCGTTTCCATCTTATGCTTCGGGTTGTTAACACGCTCCATTCTCCTGGTAATTCTCCACAGGCTACATGAAACAACCAGCATTTTAATCTGTTGTTCTTCCTTTTACACATTTCACTTGTAAAGATCTTTTTAAAGGCAGCAGATGATGGCATTTTGTGCTTTGATGCTGAACTGTCAGGCTTTCCTTAGTTTGTGTGTACTTTCACATAACCCACAGGGTACGGCTGTTTAGGAGCACAGTGCTCCCAGAACACGCCGTGAGTAACTGCACAGAGAGTGGAGGCCACAGAGCCATTCATTGTGTGAGCTCTGTAAACCTTTGGAGTATTTGTCCTTCAAAGCTTTGCTATTTCTCATTAACCACTGACCATTGTACTGTATGTTGAAGACCATTCAAGCCTTTTCCCTATTAATGTTTATTACAGAGACTTTTTTGAGTTATGCACGGTTAAAGAATTCTAGTCGTGTGCCATACTCACAGTGGGTGTCTGTTTTTGTAGTAAAGACTTGTAGAAGGTGGAAATGAAAGCTGGTAGTTTGCATGTTAGGAGGCCGGCGGGAGTGGCCTTACTTCAGAAATGACAGAAACATGGAACAACCTGTGTACCTAGTGTGTATGTGCAAGAGGGGACACACCTTCACCAATTGTTTGTTTTAGCAACGACACTGGTTGCTGGCATTGCCTTGGTTTCTTCAGACCTATTAATAATTCAGCAGTGGTGCCCTGGCTCACTCAAAGTCATCTGTTCCACATGGCCAAACCCAAACCAGGCACTTCGCATCCGTTCTGTGGCTTTTAATTTAAATAATCCAGACACCAGTCTGTGCGTGGAGGTTATCTTACATAGGAAATGATAGGCTGGTTTATATCAGTTTCTTCACGCCCTTTTGGTGCATAAAACCCTTTGTGCTTCGTCCTCCAGAACGAGCTGAGGCCAAGTCACAGCAACTGCCATCTTGTTGAGGTAGAGAACTGATAATGAGAGCACACCCATGCTCTGCACTTTGCATACATGCTAATCATGGGAGAGATCTCTGTGATGGCACAGTGCTGTTTCTTCCTGATCCTGAAAAAAACAACCGGCTCTGTGTAGATGCCCAGGAAATATTAGTCATGGCAAGCAGATATATAGTGTAGTAAACCCAGCATCAATTATTAACAGCCCAGTGCTCCCATTCCCCCGACGTAACCATAGCACCCAGCAGACTGAAACTCAGCCAGCAGCCTGGGACCTGCTGCTGCTTTGTGGGAAATGTTAATCAAGACGCTCACATACTACTGACACTGGGAGCAAGTGGACAGATTTGACTTTATGAACCCGTCAGAAACAGTTGAGGCTGCAGAGAGTGACTGCAATGAAGGACACACGATCTGATATCGGAAGCAGGAGGATGTGAATTTGTTTCTTGTTTTCGTTTTGTTTTTATTTTAAGTTGAACTCTTTTAGGTGTCGTCTCATCACTATGGATCCTTTGTTTTCTGAGGGTCTAACAGCATCAGTGACAGTCTGTGGGTAACATACAGACCACAAGGTCATTTACTGACCTGGACCAAACCACCTGCAGTGGTTTCAGTGAGACTACAGGCACTGAGTCGATCAGCAGGTGTTTTAATAGAAGAAGACCAAAGCTATTAGCATCATGAATTTAACAAAGCGAATTAAACTGCTGAAGCACTTTGGTTCTGTGCCTCCGGAGCCTCCACCACTGCTGCTTGTGCCTGTAAGTGGATACCTACAGTAGTACTGTTGCATAAAGGCTGTCTGTGTTCTCACCCTGCAAACTAGGGCTTTCTGTGTTGACATTCTTATGTGTATCCCAGTTGATTTTCATTTCACTAAATTAGTTGAATTCACTGTTTATAGTTATCAATCTTCATTTGGTGAGCTCCCTGATGTATTCTTTCTGTTTGGGCACTAGAAATACCTTGAAGTTACTTTTATTTCACATTATTTAACTTATCAGATATTTATTGAACAAATATCTGTTATAATTTATTAGCATATTTAGACAGAATTACTATGGCCTACGTTAAATACAAAAACCTCAAATGTACATACTAGAAAGGCCCTATTTAGCTATAAAGAAATTACTATAAATATTTGTTTACAATAACACATTTGCATTCCACAGTATAAGTGGAAATTTGGAAAAAGCTACATGTATGATGCATAGAAATATGTATGAAATATTTGAATACTTGAAAGCAGCACCGAAGATCAGTCTTGAGCTCTTCTTCTCGCCATTGTTATAATTTTACATTTCTGGTCTGAAATGATTTTACTGTATTTTATTTAATCTGATTTCATCAACTGACACAATTAAGGTGCTTCACTCCAATGATCTCTGCCTCAGGATGATGCAGTATGTAAAACAGTGCAGCTCCACCTTAAATCCATGTTTATTGAAGGGAACTGGAGTGGGCAAAGTCTGGCAGGGGAGGAGCCCTCCAGGTGCTGAGACAGAAACACCACGGCTCAGGTCATGTTACACATATGGACCAGGAGGGTCAGATTTCAGCTGGACAGCAACAGTCATCCACACAGAGCCCATCTGAAGTGATCAGAGCCGGATAACTCTGGTGATTGTTTTTCTTTGGTGTTGCCACATGGAACCTACAGAGCTGTCTGTTCTTTGAGTGTCGTAGGCCACAGGTGTTTTGTTCAGCTGAGGAATCCCAGTGGGAAATGGAAGTAAGGTTCAAAGACCAAGTGGTAAGTAGCAGTATTACAGCCCTCAGCCCTCAGAACATGGCTGTTTGAAAATGAACAATGGAGATAAACTGTTCTGTTCTGTAGGAGCCTCAACTGAATGTCTGAATCTGCAAACCTTCAGGTAGCGGACTGCGGGTCGCAGGCTTAAACTGAACTCAAAATTGTTGTTGTCTTTGTATCAGTGAGGACATGTCTTGCATTTTACCCAAACTCAATTTGATGATGATCAGATTTGTTACAGGAGATTTTGCTGTTTACTTTGTTTACGAGAGTCTGATTCTTTGAAATGTCTAATTTGTCTTTGGAAACATCTCCATGTCCTTTCAGTATTGAGTATCAGTTACACTCTTAGACAGGATTCCTGTCTATTCTTTTCAAAGTGACGTAGATGATGTAGCTACATCACCATTGTGGCCTCTGTCCAGAGTTAAACCTAAAGTGATTGTATCATCAGTGGAATACAAATGTGCCCTCAGCATAGTGGCTATGCTGCTGCGGCTGTCCTCAGTAGGGACATTTATGAAGCCGTTTTGTTTTTGTTTTGGTGTATCTTCGACAACTTGTACAAACCTTTGATTCAGTTGTTACTTCTGGGAATTGGGTTTTTTTGTCCTGGTTAAATGTATCTTCTCTGGGAGAGCTTTTAATCCAGGGATGCGAGTACCTTCCTGATTTGTATCTGATGTTGTTTTTTTTTTTTTTTAAAGCAAATATATTGAAAACATTTGATCTCAGTAAAGAGCTGGCATACTCAGTTGTAAGCTCTATTTCTGTTTTGAATCACTCATTTAAACACCCTGAAACTAACCGTATCTAACTACAGTATCAAACAATACCTGGAGGTACTGGTGTCAGTTACGGTTTGAACAATCAGGTCAGGCACTGTGGTGTTTTCTGTTTCCCCTCAGGTTTATGATTAACTTGGTCAAACAAACGGCCTACTGTTCACAGGTCACACACTGCACACCTGTGGCACTCGCATGTCCAATTACTACCCCTTTAAAGATTCGGTGCTACTTTACTTCAATGCTTTAGCAAAAATGTATTTTATTTAAAAAGGGAATCAGTAGAAATCATGTTGCGTTTTTTAATGATATGTTTAGCTGAGGCGTTTATTGTGTTTGTGTTCAGTGAGTAGCAGAGACGTCATTTTGTGTTGTTTTGATAATACGTGTCAGTGCTTTGTGCTTGAACATACTCCAAGTCGATTTTTTTTTTTTTTTTTTTTATCACTCCACTTCAACAGTACATCTCTGTGTGTCTGACTCGAGCAGCTGGCTTTATTTGTTCCTATTCCAGCTGGGATCTGCCTTGCTCTATGAAAATATAGTCCATGTTAGTCCGGAGAACATGCCAAACACAAGAG
The DNA here is from genome assembly GCF_033026475.1 of Channa argus. Classification (NCBI taxonomy): domain Eukaryota; kingdom Metazoa; phylum Chordata; class Actinopteri; order Anabantiformes; family Channidae; genus Channa; species Channa argus. The sequence continues at coordinate 6,814,266 of NC_090204.1, read as the reverse complement.
GCATGTTGTTATGTTAGTTTGAGCAGGTGATAGATGAGTGTTAATTAGGAGTTTCATTACATTTTTGTCATTGTGGGGGAGAAAAGGTATTTTTAATTTTCAGATAATTTATAAAGCCATAAAGGCATCGATTTATATGAGAGTGGTTCTCTCATGATGGTGTCTCATCATCATTGGGCAGTGTCATAACAATGTAGCTGTCAATTGGTTTGACGCTGATTGTTTGATGTTGTTAATGATCCGTTTTACATCGAAGTGAGAAGGACTTACTGAACCTAAAATGCTTGTTATTTAACAGTAGTCTTCAAAACAGACGTCAAGGCATCACTGAGGGCAAATGCTGCACACTGTGACGGACCTGCAGGGCCAAGTGAACTGTGGCTGTTTACAGAGAGTCAGACATAGAAATGTGCTGTGTAGAACAGGCACAATGTGTCTCAGTCACTGGAAAAATGAGAACTGGCTTTAGAGCTTTATCGATTTTAGTGAATCACTGTGGACTGTTGGAAATCATAAGAGGCACTATTTGCTGATATTTTTTAAAGCACACAATACTTTTTTTTTTTCATTAGTTACAGCCCTTTTTTCTCTACACACTGTTTGTCTGTGTACAAGCTCTGAGTGTATATGTTGTCAGCACCACTCAACTATACACATGCACGCACACGCACATGCACACACGCACACACAATGACCCCTCCTCCATACCAGTCAGGCAGGATTGAGGCAGGTGAGAGCATGCTATCAGTTAAACACACAGATAACACACACACTCTTTTCAGCTCTGGCTCAGCTGGATTATACAGTAGGTTTAATAAATTATGATTTTAATATCATCAAAGTTAAATATTGATTTACTAAAGCATAAAATCCTTCTGATGATTGTGTATGTGTGTTTTCTTCTTACTTTGCAGAAACCAGGCATGGAGGACATAACTATATGGGAGCAACATACAATAACCCTAAACAAAGTAAGTGGTTGGTGTAATAATCATATATCAATGTTCAATTCACAAATGACAGAGAGGTGGTGACCAAGACACTCAAGTTCACTCTTCCACCTCTTAACCTGTTTTATAAAATAAGCATAAAGTGTAGAACATTTATTCTTGTGGGGGGTTTTTGTGCTCAGTGGCTGCACAAACACAGAAGTGAAAGGTGAGCCCTTATGTGTGGCTCAGAGGCAGTTTCACTCTTGTTTCCTAGCATATCATGTCAGTCCCACGGGGACTGAGCTTGACCATGCTTCAGACTTCTAATTTCCACAGCACAGACTCCAACAGGAATTCAGAGCAACACACCCTGTTGTCTCTCCGCCATGGCGCCTCACACCAGCCCCCAGAGGAATGTGCTCTTTCGCCCTATATCTCTGTGCTGTATCTCCCGTCCTCTACTCTCCTACGTCCCTCCCTACCTTCTTTCTCTGTATTTACGTTTTTCTTTTATACACCTTCTCTGTCTGTCTCTTTTAAAAGTACTTCACCTTCTCTCCTGCAGGATTCTAAGTTCGGGTTTGGTTTTGCCCTCTCAGGAGGCAAAGACAAGCCCAATCCAGACAGTGGGGATACAGCCGTGGTGGTGTCAGATGTGCTGCCAAATGGACCGGCTATCGGACGCCTGTTGTAAGTCAACAACAACAGCAGATGACAATCAGTTGGTCCTACTCACTGTATTAAAACACTGACTCTGTTTACATGAAAAGCACATGATCACCAGTAAGGTTTGTGAAACCACTACCAAGCCCAGATTCACGTGTGTTTCCTTTGTGCCCGGCAGCAACAAAGACCAGATTGTCATGGTCAATGGAGTGTCCATGGAGAATGTCTACTCTAACTACACAATTCAGATTCTCAAGACATGTGGCAAGACTGCAAACATAGTGAGTATTCAACCGAAACGGCTACATTTCTTCTCATCTGTGTCTCCAAACCTTTGACCCTCTCTGTCATTCTGTCTCCAGACTGTGAAACGCCCTCGCAAGATCCAGATCCCAGTTACCTCCCGACCAACTAGGGCCTCTTCCCAGTCCAACCTGCTAGACCAGGACCCACCCAGACGAACACGACGTTACTCTGATGGCAGTGATATCCGAGACGGTGACCGCTACCGTGCTCGCAGCTCCACGCCGGACCGTAACGGCCACGGAAGCACGCTGCCACTGATGTCATCGGGGTATAAGAGGCTGCCGAATCAGGACTTTTCAGAAAAACCCATCAGAACTACACTGCTCAAAAAGAAAATCACAGATGGTAAGACTAAGGCAATTAAGAGCACTCCCGTCATCTCATGAATGACGCACACCTCTCCTCCTTTGTGCTAATTTCTGTCTGGATTCGTATTTTCTTCTTTGTGAAGAGTATGGTCTGAAGCTGGGCAGTCAGATCTTTATCAAGCACATGACAGAAACAGGCCTGGCTGCAAAGGAGGGCACGTTGCAAGAGGGAGACCTCATTCTCAAGGTAAAGCTTTGACTGGAATACATCTAAAACTACAGAGAAAGTTTAGTGTTTTCATTTTTCAGTCGATTTGTTTTCTTTGACCAGATCAATGGCATCACAACAGAGAATCTGTCCCTGCTGGAGACCAAACACCTGGTGGAGAAGAGCAGAGGCAAACTAGCCATGACTGTACTCAGGGACAACCGCAAGTTCCTGGTCAGCATCCCAGAGGTTGAGGACAGTCCCCCCAACAGTGAGGACGACGAACGCCACGACAGTAGCTCCGAACTCGAGGGTGAGACAGGGAGAAGGGGTGGGGTTTTAAACTCAGGCGAGGATGAAAGAAGCTCTGACTTACTTTGAATAAGAAGAAATGTGGAAAATAAAAGTTTGTTTTCTGTTTCCCATCAGACATTTCAGACCTTGACAACCCTAATCACAGACCTGCTCGTCAACCAACTAAAGAGAAGCGCACACGAAGGTATACTCAACACCGGACCCCCCACCTATACAAAACCCAACCTGTTAATGACCTGCTGATGGTTTCTTTTTTTCTGTATTATAATTTGTTGAGGGGCAATTTATGTCAGTCTGTTTATTATAAATCTAAAACTGTCTCACCACTGACACTGATTAGAAAATAAAACTTACATGTCGACTGCTGTTTCCTCGGCCTTTATTCAGTGGTTATATAGACAACAGGCAGAATCATTTTATTTCTTATTACTACTATTATTTTATTTCTTTATTTCTGTTATTTTTTTATTTAATTTTTTTCAGAACAAGGGCTGAACCTCCAGCGGCCAAATCTCGGGATTCATCTCCGCTGCGCTCCACCTTGACTCGGCCTCCTGCAAAAAACTACGCCCCTCGCCGACGTGAGTCCTACAGAGAACCTCCTATTCGTACCAGACATACAAGATGTTGATCATACAAAATGATTGCATTGTAGAAATATTCACAGCCTCCCAGAAACAAAAAGTAAAGCTTTTCTGAGTGCCGTATTAGGTCAATCAATGAGTGATACTGTAGCAAAGGTTTAATGTTTCTGCTGCCACTGTCAGGGTCTCATTGCTCATTGTGAGGTAATAAAAACACCTCTCACTCTCTACAGTTCCATCAGATTCTGAGTCTGACCGCAGTGTCTCTCCTGCTGCCAGGAGAGGCAGAGACAGTCCAAACATCAGAGATCAGCCCAGCAAATACAAGTGTGTTGATTTCTTTCATTAAGATGACAAAATAATATGTTTTCATTATTATACATGACTGACAATTTAAAAAATTTGAATAGATGGATTGATTTAGAAAACAATGGATAAAACACAACAGTTCCATTTATAGATGGAAAACTTTTTAACCAAAAATCTAAAACTATTCACTTGCTGAACATGAGACAGAGGATCATATCCTGATTAAGCACAAAGTTTCTTCTTACTGTACACTTGTGTTTTAAAATGTTTTCTTCTGTTCAGCCATGTAAACGTTAACACGAGATTTTGTCTAATTTCTCAGGTGATTCTTTTGGATATGATAGAAGTTAAATGCTACTTGAAATGACTGTTTTTACTTTTTTCATCCATTTTGTCCCAGTTGATATTTCTATAACTTTTTACTCTTTCTGCAGATCTCTGTCCGGTGTGTCCGCTCTGCCCAACCCCAAATCATCTCCTGTTGTCCACAACTGGAGCAATATCTCCTCCGCCTCTCGACCCCGTAGACCAGTGTCAGAGTCGGACTCTGATCGCAGCCCATCTCCTCCTTCCCGTACAGAGAATCTCCAACTCGACAGCAGATACAAGTAAAGACAATACTTGATTTAGCTCCCAAGTTTGAGCGGAGAACTTGTATCTCATCGACTGCGTCAGAAACAGCAACACTGGAAAACAGTCATTAACGTGTTTTATACCACCAGATTATTGTAATTGTGCGTTTTTTTTAGTTTTTTTTTCCTTTTGTTATTGTTCTTCACCTGCAGAGTTCTCCCTGATCTGCCCCTCCCGAGTCTAAAAGCGACCCCCATTACAGTTCGTCAGGAGCCACCAAGGAGGGTCAACTCTCCAGTCAGAGTCCCGACCCCAGGTTAATGTGTACACACACACACACACACACACACACACACACACACACACACACACACACACACACACACACACACACACACACTACTAAGTTTTGTAGTGTGTGTGTGTAATGTAATGTGACACAATACTGTACGTACAGATAAGGCAGGGCAGAAATGAATAAAAGCAAATTGTGATTGCTTGTGCAGACGGACTATGTTTAATGAAAACAGATTTGGCTAAAATTTTAAATACTATTTAACATTTTTACATTTGAGATTTCAATTTCAACACGCAAAAATCTGGCAAATGCTGCTACATGTCAGAATTTATTTTTTATTTTTATTTTTATATCTCTTTGTTTTCAGACTCTGAGTCCGAGTCAGACAGCAGCTCTGCACCTCCGCCGAGGCAGAGCACTACGTACAGTCAGGACACTCTCAACAGATACAGGTACAGATGAAGGTCTGCCCGACCCCAACCTCCCCACCCCCTCCCCGAATCCCAACAAGACCTTATGGACTTGGAATAGAGCAGACTGTTCAAGCCTCTCCACTTATTACCGTTAGCTAATCGCATGTTTTTATTTGCCCTTTGAACTCAAAATCATGTCTTGTGATTTATATTGATTTTGGCATTTTGTATCTTAATGCATTCTATAGCCTTTGATTTTGCTTGTTATATGTTTTATGATTTTTTTATTTTTTTTTGTTAATCCGTGTATCAAGTTTGTGTTTGTTGTGATACTTTGTTAACCAATGAAATAAAAGTGACTTTTACAGAGCATGTCCCTCTCCTGTAAGTGTTCATCACAGCGGACACATATCAATGAAGCAATTATATTCCCTTCAGACATCTGTGGAATAGTTCTCCAATTTTTGAATCAGTCCTTGCGAATCTGCATGTTTTACAACAGCGTGTGTTAAATTCAAAGTAAGCCTCACCCCAAAAGATCAAGCAGGACAACTAATTCTCTGCAATACTTAATATTTAATCAGTCACAAAGCAGTTAACCGTCAAAGAGAGAGCTTCCCTCAAAAATACTAAGGTGAATATTTAACATTTACAAGACTCTCATCAATAACCATCATATTAGCCACGGGTCCCCCCCTCGCCAAACGTAACTGAGATTTGTTGTCTTCCTCCTCCCTCACTCCCACCTCCCTCTCTTCTCTTCCAGAGCCCTGCCAAATGTTGCCCTGCAGCCCCAGGTGGCACCGCCACAGTGGAGCTCCTCCAGCATCACTGCCAGCAATCCACCTCAAAAAGGTGTGTGTCCACAGCGAGCAGCTTGAACGATAGGACCTTTTGAAGTATAAAGGGCTTTTTTTTCTTCTTTTTTTTTTTAAACATTCTCTTCACAATGTTTCTTCCCAGAACAAGTTGCCATTGTCATTTGTCTTAATGCAATCAAATGTGTGTATTTTGATGGATACATTTAAATAAAAACTTTTTTTCAGCTCATTCAGAGTCTGAATCAGAGGCCAGTTACACATCTGTCCCTCGCAGGGACTCTCCAAACACCAGAATCTCCAGCACAGTCGATAACAGATACAGGTGAGAGAAATGTCTCATTTTATAGTGACTAGCCGGTTACGAGCATTCAGCGTCCCAGTAATCGAGCCCCATGTGCTGAGAAACTTCAGATTTAAAAGTTTCATTATTCACTATACTTACTTTCTCATAGCAGTGGACTATAAACATGACCTGTATAAACTATGAACATGACTGTGTGCCTCAGTCAAGAGTGTGGACAGTAAACCTGCAGGGTTATTGATTGTTCACCTCAAGTTCCAATATCAATAAGAATATGCACATGCAAAATGCCTTTAGTTTGGTAAATGTTAGTTGGCAATTAACTAAAAAGTATTTATTAATTATAAAAAAATATTATTAATAGACAAGTTAAGGGATTCCAACTTTCCTATCAGTGCTGTATTGATGTTTACCAGGTCACCTTAAACTAATTTCCATAAAAGACATCAGCTGGTTAATAAAAAAACATATTTACTATTTAAGAGTGAAAACTAAGTTGCGAGGGAAAGAAATGGAACAAAGATATGTTGCATTAATTTACATAACAACAGAAAGTAATACACAACGCTTAGCTTCTGATTTTCTGTGGCACCGGCTGCAGAACGCACTCTGTATTACAGTAAATGCACCATGAAATATTACTTCACTGTGGAGATGCATAAAACTACAGAATGCTGGCAGGATGTCTGTCTGGTTCATCTTTTACTCAAACACACTTCAGTGTCTCATTGGAAAACACTAGACCTGTTCCAAGGTGGTTGCATCATCTGTTTTATGTTACATAACAGAAGATGTGGACAGAAGGTTACCTAACATATTTCTTTTTTCTTACAATCCCTTGTCTTCCCTCAGAATAATTCCTGAGGTAAAATCCACTTCAGCTGCTGTGAAGCAAGAACCACCTCGTCGGGCCCCATCACCCGTCACACTAGCTGCTGATGGTCAGTTTACTTTCCTCTTCCTTTTCCTTTACACTCTTATCCTTTTATCTTCCTCTGTCCTTTCATCTCTTTTCTGAAACCTAAAGTTGGTCCTGACCCCAGTCTCCGCTGTCTGTCTTTGCCCTTTTTCAGATTCCTCAGAGTCGGATCAGCTTTCACATCTCAGGAGGTCTGGGAGCTCAGAGCGGGAAGACAACCATCGCAGGTGAATGGTCTTATTATTCACTTAATCAAAAAAACCTTACACTATATCAGCCAATAAGTAATTTGTATTATGTTTATATTGCAACTGTCCTTCTGCTGCTGTAAATGTGTGCGTGCACAACTATGACAGATTATGATTTGTCTGCCTCTCAGTGTTCCCCGTGGTGCTAATAGACCCAACAACCTCACAACAGGGGTTTCAGTGAAGAGCAGCCCACCACTCTACTGTAAGGCTCACAAGTAGCAGTGATGTTAATCCTTTTACAGCCATTTTATAGACCAAATCATTATTTGACTAAAGTGAAATTAAGAGTCTCACAATCTCCATATGTCTTCCAGCCAAACCTGTAGAGGAGCCCATTTATTTCTTACCTCCAGATTCTTACCCATCACCTATTCCAGGGTAAGTGATGTTTATTCAGCTCAGATTCATACATAGTTCCTCGTCATACAGCTAGTTAAATAATTGGAACAATAATTAAACCTAAACCTTTCCTGACTCTCAGGTACAGCTCAGATGTACAGAAAGTGTCATTTGTGAAGGAGGGCAGCGTGGGTCTGAGGCTTGTGGGGGGCAACGATGTTGGTATATTTGTAGGTGGAGTTCAGCCAAACAGCCCTGCATATGGGCAGGGGATGAAAGAGGGAGACCAGATCCTGCAGGTGAGATAACGGCTCTATATTTGAGCTTAAAGATCTTAAATTAGTTCCTTCATTACTGCTTAAAGGGAAACTTCCCAGATTCTTTAACTTGTTGGCTGTGGTTCAAGTTATCTAGTTTGACGGTCGCAATGCAAAATCTGCAAACCTTCAGCTGCTTGCCGTGAACAAATCAAACAGGAACAATGTAAATGGCTCAAGACAACTAATGTTACAAGTGGTTCCTCCAAAGTCAACACAAAATACAACTTTTAATGACTACGGCAGTCTCCAAATTATTCAATGCACCCTAGCAAGAGTAAGACCACACATTTACAAATCAGGTTTTTTCTCAAGCCCACCTGATGCAACTAATCGAGGGCTTTATTAATTGCACCTAATGCGCTTGAGATAGAACACATCAAATAACTGAACTGAATAGAGGTTTGCGTGTTATGTTTGATTGCATGTTAGAAATATAGTATAAAGTTAAGTAAGCATAAATAACGTTATAGGAACAGTGGCTACACTACCAAGATGTGGCAGAAAAAGTAAGGCATCAAGGCTGCAACCAGATTTCTGCAGAAACAGGTGTAAAAAAAACCCTCGAGTGACTGCAAAAAACCTGCAGCAAGACTTGCTACCAACATGCTGAGTTTCCACAGTAAAAAAAAAACGCTGTTTGTTTTCAATAGAACTCCAAGATGTAAACTACTGCTGACCAAAAAACACAAGAAACCTGGGCTCCAGTACAAACAAAATCACATTAATAAGTCACAGACCTTTGAATTGTGTTCTGTGGAGCAATGAAAAAAAACGGAAGATTTTCGGGCCTATAAATCAGCGTTCTGTTTGGAGGAAGTAGAATGACTCATACGTTGAGAACACCCTGCATTAAGACAAGCATGGTGGTGGCTTAGTTATCCGCTGGGTCTGTTTCCTCTGGCACTGGAAACCTGCAGCATGTGGAAGGCAACATGAATTCATTCAAGCATCAGGACATCTTCCAAGAAAACTTTAGAGCGTCTGTGAGGAAGCTGAAGTTTAGGCATCTGCTGTTTGGGTATGCATCATATTTGCAGGAGGTCATGAATGCAAAAGGGTGCTCTAAGTATTGAAGATCATTGAGTCATAAGGAGTTTTTTTTTTTTTTTTTTTTTGGCTGCAGTAGTCAATAGAAGTTGCATTTTGTGTTTGGAGGAACCCCTTGTTAACCCCTTGTAACATTAGTGGTGCTGAGATCTTTAAATTGTTTTTGTCTGATTTGTTAATTGTAAGCCGCTAAAATGTTGCGAATACACCCAAATTGCAGTGGTGGTTTTAAAGTTTTTTCAGTTCAGATGTCATCTGGAGGTCACCAAGACTATAGCCAAATGCCAGATGACTGAACTGGAAAAACCCAGATATTCTAATAGAGGAAAGACCGAGAGAAGGTTAACATGATTCATATACTTCATGTATTTTCAATTCTTACTTAAGAATGTTAGCTGATTTTCATGATTGTGGGGGGTCTGCTTCAGTCAGCCAAAAATTATGGCAGGCCACCACTTGTCAGCACTATTCTGCAAAACTCGACTTGTTGACAGATGTCTTATCCTTCAGTTTTAACCTGCTCGTGTTTCGTTTTGTCCAGGTAAATAAGGTTGATTTTTCCCATTTTACACGAGAAGAGGCAGCAAACTTCCTCCTGGACATCAAGAGCGGAGAGCAGGTTGAAATCTGCACACAGAACAAGATGGATAGTAAGTTTCTCCCTAATATGATCATGGGATAATTATGGTTCAGTCAAGGACCAAATTTATGAATCTTTGCCTTTTCTCAGTTTATAAGAAGATCACAAAGTCCAACTTGGCAGACAACTTCTATATCCGTACTCACTTTGACCACGAAGCAGAAGGCCCAGTCGGCATGGGCTTCACCCGAGGAGAGGTGTTCAGGGTGATAGACACAATGCACCATGGGAAGTTGGGCAGCTGGCTCGCCGTCCGTATGGGGAACAATCTACATGAGCTGGATAAAGGCACCATCCCCAACCAGGCCAAGTCAGGAAGAGACAGAAAAGATTTTTAGATTTCTAGTTTTAACAGCGACAATAACACAGTTTTGGTATTTATCACCTGCAGGGCTGAGGTGCTGGCCAGCATCGAGCGGGCTCAGCGACTCACCAGTGAGAAGCAGGCGTCAGGGCCGAGAGCAGAGTTCTGGAAACTACGGGGGCTCAGAGGGAACAAAAAGAATGAAAAGAACGTCCGGCGGACTCGGGAGGACATGTTGCAGCTCACCATTCAGGGCAAATTCCCAGCTTATGAGCGAGTGCTGCTCAGAGAAGGTTGTTTGGCATCCCCACGCACAGATGATGTCATTACAATAATCACTTGGTATCTAGTTGAATGAGTTTTAATACTGGTAAATCCTCCGTGTCTGCAGCTAACTTCAAACGGCCCATTGTCATCCTGGGTCCTCTTAATGATATTGCCATGGAGAGGTTGGCCAGGGAGATGCCAGACAAATATGAAGTTGCCGGTGGGTTGTCACAAGTCCAAAGTGACCAAATTGAAAGGAACTAAATCCCCTGATCCTCTGAATAAATTAAACATTTCTTTCATTCTGTTGCTTTATGACAGAAATGGTTCCTCGTGGTGGAGGAGGAGACAGTGGCTCCACAGTTATTAAATTGGACACTGTGAGGAGAATAGCAGAGAAGGTGAGGAGTAACGTTCACAATTTAAAATAGCAGGCAGGAAAAAACATCACTTTTAATAGCAGCATGAAAATGTTGAATTATCTGGCCCTTCTTCCCCTTATTGTTTGTGTTTTTGCATTTCACTTTTTCCAGGACAAGCACCCCCTGCTGGACATTACTCCCACTGCAGTGGAGAGGCTGAACTATATCCAGTACCATCCAATGGTGCTGTTCTTGGACCCTCACAGCCGCAAGGACGTGAAGGCCATGAGGCAGAAGTACAACCCCAACTCCAACAAGAGCTCCAGACGCCTGTACTCACAGGCCGTCAAGCTCAAGAAACACTGCAGCCAACTGTTTTCAGGTAATGACACAGGAAGACAGTCTCTGTGTGCCACATGCTTCTCTACAGATGGGTAGATTTTTTAAAATTGTATTTATCTACTTATGGAGTCGCAGCTGTGTGGGTTTCCGTTCACAGTGCATTTTGTTTGCAGGTAGTTTATTTCACAGTATTATTCTCCTAACTTTCCCACCAGCACGTATTGACCTGCAGCCCAGTTCTGATGTCTGGTATGAAACTCTGAAGGATAAGATCCGCCACCAGCAATCAAAACCCGTCTGGGTGTCTGAAGTCAAGGTATGATACGCACCTCCTTCTGACACACGTGCGTACACACACCCACCATCCCACCAAAAATCGGTCACTTTTGTCTACTTTTTGTTTGTTAACATCTCTTGTTGTTCAGCGTCAAATTAATTGGACTTTAATATCTGGTACAGCTGGAGAGCGGAGGTGAGCAGGACCTGGATACTTTGGACCAAACACAGTCTGACTACCTCAGCGCTGCTAGTGACCTGGAAGACACTGATGGAGAGCCCTTCACTGATGGAGAGGCCTATACTGACAATGAGGAATTTGAAGAGGCTTACCCTGGTCAAGAAGTAGCCAGGGTCCCACGAGCTTTAGCCAGATCATCTGAGCCCGCCTCTGGACACTACAGCCCCACCATGGACCCCGAGCCTCAGGCTGACAGAAAAATCCCACCCTTGCTTCACGTACCTGAGCCCAAGTCATCCCGCCGAGACAATTACAGCCCACCTCACAGCACTGCTGAGGAGGAAGATGCTTATCGCAGTTTTACAGACTCAGACTTCAGTGCTATTGATGTAGTTGCACCCACCACTCCGTCAGATGGACCCCCAGATTTTGTAGCTCCAAATCCCTCCACAGGGGTTAACAAGCCATCACATGCTGAGGCGTCAAATGCCAGTCCAAAAAATCCCAGCCTATCAACTATTGAAGAGAAATTACAGCAGGTAAATATACCTCATCCTCTCTCTTTGTCAATTTGTCAGTAAATTGATCAAAATGATTAGTTTTATTAGTCAATCAAGTCATATTTTAAAGAAAAAAAAAGGCAAACATTCATAGGCTTTAGCTTCTTTATGTTTGGTTTGTCTTTCACAGTAAAACAGTAAACTGAATATTATGGACTGTTTTGAAACTGAGAGACATTTTCGTAAATTCCTTATACTTTAGAAACCAAATGGCTGATCAAGTATTTCATCGTATAATTTCAAGTTTAAATATACAATCATTTATTTCACAAAGGTGAAGCCCATGTGTACTGTATAGTGCACTACAGTAAACTATAGTATTGTTTTTATACTTTTTATTTTCTCCCCCACATTGTTTGCCAGCTTAACCTTTAATTTGAATAAATCTATAAGATATTGGTGCATCAAATGTGCATTATTACCACACAACAACAATTTAGCAAACCCATAGGAAAATGTTTATAGGCAGAGACATTACCTTGTCTTACTACTAAACAAGCATAGCAACAACTAATACAGTATGCAGTTTAACTAATAAAATCGTTGTAAACAATTTGTAGTTCATGAACTTTTATCTATTCTGACATTCTGATATTCTGTTTTGTAGTAGTTTGTGTTTAAAAACCATCTTTCATGGTTAGGAATTATGAAGAATCTTTGATCTGTTGCAGGCTCGCTCTGCAGAGCCGCCGCCACAGGTTGATGACAAGAAAGGCCCTCAGTTCATTGTGTAAGTGTTCTTTGTTGTCTTTTTAGTTTCATATTATATGCTGCCTTAAGCTGTTTTAGAAGTCTTGACCTCTCTCTCATTCTCCACTGTAGATTAGCACATCATCACCAAGCAGTCCAGTTCAGACGCACACAGATCCGAGGCAGCAACAGCTCTGAGGAGGAAGAGGAGGAAGAGGATGACGTTGAATGGGGTCCCGCAACAGAACTGTAGACACACCGAGGACTGGAGCAGCAGTCATCCAATAAGGACAATAAATCAGTTTCACTCCCCAAAGAAACTCATATTTTTAGATTATAGCTATTTTTGTATGCATATGCTTCATGTGAAGATGTTGTTTGGTCTCTGCTAAGGGCTCCGTTCGTGTGTTGGAGTGTGAGACTAATGTGCTCAAAGTGTTTTTAATTATTTACAGCAACCTTTTTCACATGAATGTTACGATCAAAGTGCCTGATTCTTTTTTAATTTTATTTAAATAACCTTATATGAAACAAATCATTTTACCTTTTGTTATTGCTAGAGTGTGTAATATATAAACAAATTCTAGTTTTATTAGAAATTGTACTAAATCTCTTTATGGAAAAATGTAAGGACAATGAAATATTTTAATGCCTCTTTTTCTACATTAGTTCTGCAGCTCTCCTGCTGACTTTAAAATGGTTTGTTCAGTGACAAATGCATGTGTGTTACATTTTTACCAAATTTCACATCAATAAATATGTTTATCACTGATATGAGATAATAGGATTACTTATGTGATGTGATATGGACCGTAAAGTTCTAAAGCAAAGTGTGGTAATACCAGCAGTGTTATGGGTAAAATGACCTGAACTGAACCTGTACACTGGTTCCTCATTTGCCAAAAAGTATGAACAACTGGACAAAAGTTTACTTTGTGACAGTTTCCTTTTGAAACTGTGTAAGGCATTTCACCTTATACTGAGGCCTTGCCTTGTATTGGGGCCCTGTATCAAATTCTTATTTAATAGGATGATGTCTTATCAGCTGATGTTTTCTTCAGATGCTGCAACCTCTGCTTAAATAAGTTATCACAAACAAACATGGGAAATCCAATCTTCAGTCTGTGAGTCATAATTTATACCATCTGATGAGTTGTCTATTCCCTCTCCATTGGCCAAGGTGCGCAGAGTGGTAGATTTCAGATTGGCCTTAATTATTTTAAAGCCCCTGTAATGAAAAGGTTAAGATCCTTTGTTGGATCATTAAATTAGGCTCACAAATTTTTACAAATCTGAAGCAAAAAAGGCCAGAGTTTTATATTATTATATATTTATATTTTTACAGCATATTAACTGTCACAATTGTATTACCTATTGTAAAATTAAAACCCAATTATTGAATTATTATTGTTGAAATTTAAAAAATGAATTTATACCATTTAAACTGTTTACATTTTACTTTGAACGCATTTTCAGAGGGTAATTAAAAACAACAAAACAAATACAATAATTCAAGTCCTTTATTCGATTTGAGCAACATTACATTTTTGTTCATTCAATTATTATTTAATCGCATAGGCTACAATCAGATAGCGTATAGTGAAATATGTGCGTTATATAAATGTCATCATGAGACAAGTTGCATAAAAGCATAAAACAATTGTGTAAAATACATTCGAGGCCTGCGCGCAGTACATGAAGATCTGATGATCCACGGAAATCTTGAGGAGCATTTGGGAACGTGGGATTAATTCTATGTGCGCCCCAGGTGCACAGGAAGGCGCAGTTACCGTGAAAAGCTGAAAGTCACGTGGTGAAAACACACGTGTGTCAAGACGAAGTGATTACTGTGAATTTGAACAGAGCAACAGTTTGTTTCTGTTTGCTTTGCGTCCGGACGCAGTCAGCTGCAATTTAAATTATGTTTGAACTGATGATAAAAGTTTAAGTTGTAGGACTCCCCTGAGTGTAATTTACGCCACCAAACATCCCCAAATTTTGCTTAAAAACAATAAAAAATAAACGTAGGTGCCTCTCTTCCACCAATTGAGGAAACGGAACACGCGCACAGCGGATGCCGGGAGCGCACAGTTTGCGGTGAGCTGTTGGTCTCTGTCAGTGAGCCTGCGCAGCTCGATGTGCGACAGCAGGAGGAGGAAGACAGACAGACAGTTATCGTGCCTGAAGCTCGGCCTTGATGCCACCGAGCTCCCGTTGAACGCGAGCGGCAGAGCATCCAAGTGGCGAGTTGGGGGGTGGGTGGGGGGGCTGTACGTGAAACTCAAAGAAGTCGGGATGGACGGCAAAGGGACTCTTAAGATGTTCAGGAAGAAACGGGAACTGATTAAGACGCCATCCATCTCGAAGAAGAGCCGAGCAGGAAGCCCTGGGCCACAGAGCGGCGTATCGTCTGTGAGTACCGCATCACTTGTGTTCTCCTGCTTAGTGTGTGTGTGTGTGTGTGTGTGTGTGTGGGGAGTGTCAGATGACCTTCAGATGAAGAGAGGACAGGCTGCAGAGAGAGCACTGGACCAAGGGTGACTGTGTGTTACCGTGTGCTTAGCGGACTCGAACACTGTTTTGTCAAGTTTGACCCTGTGACTGTGTGATCTGGGTGCGAGTCTATAGTTTGGCTGAGTGAAACTACTTAAACATTTATTATTATGCAGAGTAAAAAATAATTGCGTGTGTACCTGACTTCACATTGACTCATATCTGGCTTATAGGAAGTGTATCTTCTGTGGGTTTTTTTTTTTTTTTTAGGTTTTTTTACCACTTAACAGTGGCAGGCTGCTGTTTGTGTGTGTCTGTGTGAGAATGCTCTTGTGAAAGTTTCAACAGTTGACTCTTGCTTAGTTACAATGGGGATAAAGCTGTAGGGGGAAGGAGCATGCTGAAACGTGGTGGCAAAAGTAGCTACAACCCTTACTCTACCAGTCAGAGAGTTAGGAAAGCTGAGCTTAAAGGCAAGGACAGACTGGATATACTGCCCAACAAACACAACGTATGGCTTAAACAGGTATGTTTGAGTATATGCAAGTTGACGTATGTAGCCAACGATAACGGCAAATACACTGACAGGATTTTATGTGTCGTGAAGTACTTGCACACCCGGTAGCCAGTGAGCACGACTCTGGCTTTGTCAGGCCTAGTAAAGCCTGACCGTAAAGCAAACCATAACTGGGAAACCAGGCGTAAAAATAAATTTTCGTGGAAATGTCAGTTGTGCATTGCAGGCAGATGTGATACCATTTACACCTCTTAAAATGCCACTGTTCCTGTCCAAACGGTAAAAGGCATTCTGTTTAATATGCACTCTGCCACACCCGTCCCCAGCTTGGAGCAAAGAAGTGTTGCACAACGCACACAGGATCTTGTGAAAGTCTTCATATGTGCGTTTACCAACAACAGTACAGCTTATGTTTAAGACTGCAAAAACAAAGTTGCCACGTTGATGTCCTCATGTCATTAAGGTCATGTGATCATCTGCACCTGTTTTTCCCTCTTTATGTCCTCCTTCAGCTGTCCATCCTCCAGGAACAGCCTCGGAAAGATGCTGGCGACAATCTCCTCTCCTCTTCCCCCTCATCATCCTCATCTTCAGCGCTTACTCCCACCTCCGCTGGGCTGCTGGACCCCTCTATGCCCTGCCTAGGCACTCCCAGCTCCCAGCAAAGTAAGGTGGCAGCAATGCAAGGTGTGGGCTGCCCGTCTCCTGTGGCCACTCTGAAGAGACCAACTGCACTGAGCAGACACACCAGCGCTGCAGGTCTGGATCAGATACCTCAGTACTTGTTGATTCAGTCTTGTTGAGTCAATGAAGTGTATTATTCTTCTACATCTGCACTCAGCTGAAACCCAGAGAATAATTAAAAGGCCCCTATACAAACAGAGGTGCAAAATATTTACCCTATATCAGCCTGAAGATTAGCACGCAGACAAAGCAAAAACAAAGGAGGGGAGGGGAGGAGAGGGGGGGGAGGTTTTGGTAAAGATTTTGAAGCTTCCAGGCAATAAAGAAAGTATTTTAATCTGGAGTAGTACTGCAACAATTACTGTTTTCGCTAACCGTTTCTTTCCAGTAATTTATTGTTTAGTAAATGTAAAACAAATGTATACATTAAAACACGTCCTATTTTTGTCTGAGTAGCTATTGGACATCAAAACATTTGATTTACAATTAAAACAGACTAAGGCATTTGAGTATTTTCCAAGCCAATGACAGACAGACATGAGAGTAGTGACCATCATCTCATCTATTTCCCAATTATCAAACTTTTTCCTTGTAACGGAAACTGTTGCTTGATCAACAACTCAATGATTAAAATAGGTGTAAAATAAATTTTGTTATTTCTGTACATATCTGGAGACGTACATGTGTATGTGCTCAGCAGTGTGCTCTTTGTCTCCTCAGGACTCCCACTCCAATCCTGGGTGTTCACTAAAGGCCAAGGAAAAGGGGCTTTGACCCCAACTGCTCCGTCTGAGTGTCCTGAGAGTACAGTCATTGAAGTAGAGGACATCCCAGCCCTGCTAAGGGATGTGGCGCGTTTCGCTGAGGCTGTGGAGAAACTGAAGGATGTGGTATTAGCTGAAGGTAACTTGCAGCTTTTTTTTTTTTTTTAAGTCTTGCACCTACAAACTTTGAACCAGTACGAAATCAACCCCAGAAAACTTCCTACTGGGTCCCAAATATTTACTGTCCCACCTGAGTTTGCCTCCTGTCCTGTGTAGGGTCTAGATTTTTGCCAGATCATGTCTTTCAGAAACCTGCTTGAGGACATGCATTTATTTAGCTTTGAACAAATTAGCGTGAGGGTGCCCCTCCTGCTGTGCTGCCATCACACAACTGTAGACGTACATAATGTATGTTTTCACCACTGTAAAGACAAAGTATGGTTGTTTGTTCTTGCGTAGTTATGATTTTCACCTTTGTGCTGGTGACAATGTGTCATTGTCTGCTGGGTGTCATTGTTTTCTGTGCATACATGTGATTTTTGTCGTCTGTTAGTTTTCAGGCCGAACAATACTTTTTGAGTGTCCCTCTTCCTCTTTTGCGTTGCATGTCCTAGTCCACTTTGACAAAACATACATGAGAAGGACATGGGGAATTGAACAAGATGATTTTGTCAGTCTTGCATCAGTCCTGCTCTCTGACGTGTGTGTGTGTGTGTGTGTGTGTGTGTGTGTGTGTGTGTGTGTGTGTGTGTGTGTGTGTGTGTGTGTGTGTGTGTGTGTGTGTGTGTGTGTGTGTGTGTGTGTGTGTGTGTGTGTGTGTGTGTGTGTGTGTGTGTGTGTGTGTGTGTGTGTGTGTGTGTGTGTGTGTGTGTGTGTGTGTGTGTGTGTGTGGTGGGGAGGCAATGACAAAAAAGGGCAGAACTACTGTGCACAAGCAAGCTAACAAGTGGCTCTGAGCTTCCTCTCTCCAAATGAAGGGCTGCGTTTCCGCTGCACCCGCAGAGTCGACCGCACTCTTGTCTCCAGCAGGAAGCCAGCTTCTTGTTTACAGCCGATTCATACACACACTCTTCTCCCCTCCCCTAGAGAAATGCAACAAGGCTCAAAATGGCAAAACACCTGTAGCTTCCTCATGGAGTGAAATACCACTTCTTCAGATATGCCACTTGCCAAATAAACTTCATGTCTAACACAAAGTGTTTAATGCCTTATCGTTAAGATCTTGCATCACGTTATGTTTTTGCAATAGAAAAGCTTTTTGGTATGTGTGCGTGTGTCTTGCTCCGTCTGCTGTTATCTTGCTCTGTTCTGTCATGTTCTCCACCCACAGCAAGCTTTCTAAACAGGAAGCCATGATGGATAGCCTCTGACAGGATAGCCTCGTCCACACTTCCTCCTCTAATAGGTTGGCTGCATCGCCGTGACGTGACACCTCTTAATCAGTGGCACAATCAGAGTTTGAACCTTGTATTGCCATCCAGAGATCACGTAAATCTGTAGGAATCACTGACTTCTAGGTCCCGCTGTCTTTTTTTTATAACTCAGCTTGAAATTAAGGATCTGTAAAGTGAATAGTTTTATCAGCTACATAAAGTACTATATACACGTAACACAGCATTAGAATTAGTTTCTGATCTGAGAAAACGATAGACCACATCCTCTCTGGCACAGTGTTCAGGTCACTGTGCTTGTTGACTGACACACATCTTCAGGCAGGCCGGTCTGTCTGTCTTCAGACAGTGTACAGAGGAGTATCAGTTGCAACACAAACGTTAACGAAAGCAGTCGTGTGTGTGTGTGTGTGAGGAGGAAATGAGGATGCAAGCTGCAAATGTGTCATCAAAGCTGACACTGTGCCCCAACCTGACCTGTCTGATGGTCTGTGCCTTGTTTGCCTGTTTGTTTGCCCATTGTAAACACATAAAGGACTTTTAGGAAATCTGCTGATTGTATTTCTTTCAGAGATAAACAGAGAATCAAGACCGCTCTCATATCTTTCCATAGAATATGGAGCTAGAGACAACAGAGAATATGAATTTACCATAAGCCATGTTAACTTTTGCACCTATCTCATGAGGTGTGTGCTCAGCCTGCTGCAGTAGTTACAATGAGTTTTCAGAAACATGACAGAAAATCCAAACATGGACTCAAAAACAGAAATGCACAACAGGGTGCACGCAACCAATAATTCAACAATATATTCATATACTCCATAGCCTCTTAGCTCAAATGGTCTGCACTCATATTGCACTTTTCTACCTATTGGCACTCAAAGCCCTTTACACTGCTTCTTATTCACCAATTCACACTCACACAGCGAAGGGGGAGATGCTATGCAGCTGGCCAAAGCTCCCCGCAGGCTCACCGCAAGCAACTAGGTTCAGTCTCTTGCTCAAGGACACTTCGACATGTGACTGGAGGACCCTGGAATTGAACCAACAACTGTGAGATTGGTGGACGACCACTCTAACTTCCTGATAACATAAAGACTAGAGAAAAGTAAAACCCACTGGCCTGGCCCTCTAGAACTAGCACATCTTAACAAACCTCAAACAAATCACTGGGTGTTCTGCCGGTTTCTCAGCAGGAAAGCAAAAAAATGCATTTTCTATTCCTTAAAAACAGAGGTGCAAAATGTAACATTCAGTGTTCTTAATGTTCAGGCCAACATTATCAGGTTGTGATGGACTTGCTAACATGGGATGAAGTCTTCTTTAGTGATGCATTTAAGGTCACTTTTTCTGACATAAGGATTCTTATCAAACTGCTACGTGTTTTTGTTTTTTTTGTTGGTTTGTCTCTTGTCTTTTTCTGAGGGGGGAGGAGCGTTGATCATAAAGGCAGCTAAATTAGATTTTATACCATACTGAAATAAACGGGTTTATTGGTTTAAAACTTGGGCACTTAACCTCCACTTAAGTTAGCAGTAGTACAAAGTACAAACCACTTTTAACCATGGAATAAAACCTTTTGTTGTTCTTTTTGTCCCCTATTTAGTTATTACTGTGTTATTCTTATTGCTCATCTCACTTTTAGTTTCCCATATTTCTTCTTCCCCCTCATTCAGGTAAAAAGGAGAGTCAGCGCCCCGTGGCTCATGAGTGTTTGGGGGAGGTACTACGGGTGCTGCGGCAGGTTATAAACACACACCCTCTGCTCAACACTGTGGAGATCCTCACTGCTGCCGGCAAGCTTATATCGAAGGTCAAAGGTCAGTCAGTGCAAGCACGGTGTCAGCTATAAATGCAAGTTTAAGACAAACAAATTCCGACAGCATCATTGTCCTAGTATTATTTCTGAGATGTTGACATGCACGGTTAATAGTGACCGTAGCACCCAGAACACTTTGTTACACAGTACCCAACACCAAAAAGTGTAAATATATAGAAGGGTTGACTCAATTCCATGGTCATCTGGAAGACTGTAATTGTGCTATTAACTGTTGTTAGCATGATAGATGTTTCTATCGTTTTGTCCATCTCTATATCAGTACGGCTAAGCTGAATAGCAACAACTCAGTACCAAAATGTATTGGCTAACGTGATTGTATGTATAAAAGGAGAATTGTAGACACTTTGAACAATCTCACCTTCATGAAGGGAGGATTTATTAATAAACTGCCAGTTCAGTGTGTTACTGTGTGATGCAAATGTGCAGGTGTGTTTGTTCAGCAGTGTATTCCTAACCACAACCTGAAGCCTGAGCAAATGCATGGTTGTGATTTCTTTTTTTTATTCATCTAGGTTTTCACTATGAGGCCTGTAATGAGGCAGACAAGAAAGACTTTGAGAAAGCAATTGAAACCATTGCAGTTGCTTTTAGCAGCAAGTAAGTATCTGGTACAACTTTAATAAAGCCTTCTGATTTAAAATAACATTATTCTCATCCTGTCTTGGTGTTTAGTGTGGTTCTTAGTCTTACTCCAAAGACTGTTCGTGTCAGTGATATAGCTGCTAGTGAAAGCAGTAATTGTGTCCAACACGTATGACCCTTTATTAATAGATAGGAAAATCAGGTAGTGCTAAAGCATACAAAGCAGTCTGTCGTTGGGAATGACAGAAGTACAGTGATGGTGACACATTTGCATGAGGCACAGCTGAAAACAGGAAGTGGTTTTTTGCTCTACCTTATGACAGAAAACCAAAACTTGAAAATGTTGTTTGCTACCTGACTGCTGAACAACTGCTGTTAACTGGGGAGATGAGAAGTCGTGAGATGGTGCACTCGATTCGACATACTTAAAAGGAACAACTGATACATTTTTAAAGTGCCAACTGAGAAATCACAAAATCTATTTAAAAATGTTTAAATTTATTTGTTACCTGAACAGTTTATAGTTAATCCCTTTGCAAAAACAGAATAAGCCCTGAATAAAGAGGTCTGTAAATTTTGTCTGCAATTGAAGTATCTTGCACCAACAGTTTATCACATGTCTGTAGGAGCTGTTTGAGGGTTTAGGCATTTGTCATAGCTTGAGGAGGAAATGAGCTGGCAGAGACAGTTGAAATCTGTCTGACAAGTGTGTTTCCTCATTCTACGACTCCTTCTCTGTCGTGAACTGACAAACACTAAAATGGACGTGACACTATTTTTGTTTAGGTGATATTTTAGCAGACAAGTCACCTTAAAGAGATGTCACACAGATTTTACTTGAGCATTCAAGGAATTTTTAGAACAATAAAATAATTTTAGTAACACTATCAAGCCTAATAAAAGTACTAAAAGTAAATGTAATTTAATCACTTCCAGTGTAGCTCAAAAGGGGTTTTTTGTCTTTATTTATTTATTTAATTATTTATTTATTTATTTTTCTTCTCATTTTCATCTCAGCGTGACCCCTGCCGGCTGTTTTTCACTATTGATTATTGCTGAAATGATTATATTCTAACGTGGTTTGTTTGTGCTGATGTGTAAAGATATCACCGTTGTTTCCTCTTAGTGTGTCTGAACTGCTGATGGGAGAGGTTGACAGCAGTACACTACTGTCCCTGCTGCCCACTGAGAAGAGCAGGGTGAGTTGATGTTTATCACAGCTTTATAAAATAAAAAATAGTAGCTCATCTTAGAACAGCAACTCAATGTACTGTACAACTCAGCCTAAAGTCATTTCCACTCCCAGCTTTTAACTTGGTGTAGGAAAAAAAAAATCCCTCAGTTGATGACAAGCAATGTCAGTACTGACTCATGTTTCTGTTCTGTAGTCGATGGAGAACTTGTACGCTGCGGCTGGTCAAGGAGTAGACGGCCACTTCAGGAGCGAGCTGCATGAAATGGGTATGACATCACTCAATCCTCCACTCACTCACAGCAGCCATTTACAATGCATCTGCACATGTGTTCTCCAGTTTACTCTCGTTTTGTGTTGTTAAAATGCTACTTTTTGCTCTCTGCTTATGTTTGTATTCACTTTTTCATCGATTTTTACATAAGTAAAGTAAGTGATCCAACCACTGTGGAGAGCACGGAAGCCATTTTTATTCCTCATTGTAGAGGTCTTGTAGGTCTCCCCCTGCTGACATAAACACTGTGGTGCACAGAAATGTTAACAAAAAAAATGATACAAAATTAAAACATCATCACAGAAAATCAAACAAAAAACATCAGCTAAATTATAGGACTGAGTGATAGCGAAGTGGGTTAAAACACAATAATGACTAACAAAAAGTTAACACCCTAATAAAACACAGGATGTTGAGGGGTGTTGCCTTAGTGATGAATCTGAAACTGATGCAAACTTTTATCTATTACTAATCATAATCAACAATGAATTGTCATAGTAACAGTTTTTGCAGTGACCCATGTTTTTGTGTTGACTTGTAGGCCGAGCTGAGGAAGTGGATGTGATCCTTCAGCGCAGTGAGGGAGGGGTGGACTCCGCTTTGCTCTATGCGAAAACCATTTCCAAGTACATGAAGGACCTGATGAGCTATGTTGAGAAGAGAGTTTCCCTGGGTCAGTGTTTGAGCTGATAAAAGACGATCAAAGGAAGAGTCATTTAACTCAGTGCTGTTCTTAATTCCTGAAATAGATTTGGCCCTTTGTATCTGGACACATCTATTCTCTCTTATAATATCAAACTGTTTCTTCTCTTAACAGAGACTGAGTTCTCCAAAGGCCTTCAGCGATTATACCAGTCCTGCAAACACAGCATAACACATGTAAACCTTTTTTTTTTTGCTCCGGCTAGAAATAAGTTTAAGTCACTGTAAATGTTGACCATGTTTTTGCTGACTCTCTCGTTCCTTCCTTCCAGCCTCACATGCCCCTCTTCTCCATCTACTCTCTGGCTCTGGAGCAGGACCAGGAGCAGAGTGTGGGACTGCAGCACGCGAGCAGCACCCTGCACAACCAAACCTTTATTCTGGTAAGCTTTACTGAAACTTAATGCAACATGATTTGAATGTAATGTGTAATTTTGTCTTCATAACATAAATTACACTCACAAGTCCCTCAGTACAGTGTTGCTCTGTCTGTTTATTTTTGCAGCCTCTGATGCAGCGCAAGCAGGAGCATGAAAAGAGGCGAAAAGAGATCAAAGAACACTGGATTCGAGCTAAGAGAAAACTGGTACAACCTCTTCTTTGTATGAGCGTGCACATAGCTGTTTTATTTACCAACTAGAGAGGTACTGACTATAAATGTCTTTGTTCTAGATGGAGTGTGAGGGGAACCTGCGTAAAGCCAAGCAAGTCTACATGGTCCGCTGCGAGGAGTACGACAAGGCCAAAACAGCAGCCTGCCGAGCGGAGGAGGAGGGAGGAGGATCTACTGCAAAATCCGTGGAGAAGAAGAAACGATTAGAGGAAGAAGCTCGCAACAAGGTATGTTACTAACAACTTTATTTTATTGTACCTGTTTTAGAGCAATATTGCTGTGGGTAGAAAAATGTTTTGCATACGTATATGGATTTGAAACTTTTATCGACCACATTGTCATAATCTGCCATTTATTTATCTATACTAATCTGACAGACTAAAAAAGAAAAATCAGTATTGTGGAAGTAAATGGGGAAAAATAAAGTAATTTGTGTGCTCAGGCAGACGAAGCGGAGGCCACCTACCGGACATGCATTGCAGATGCCACCACTCAGCAGCTGGAGCTAGAGCACACAAAGGTCACCGTGCTGAGACAGCTGCAGGACGTCATCAAACAGAGTGATCAGACCCTCCGCTCGGTCAGGAGAATCACAAATACACACACGCTCATTTATACTGTCAGTCCTTAATAATAATATGTCAGACTCACTGCTGAAATTCAATATAACATCTGTTTGTTGTTTTGACACCAGGCCACCATCTCCTACTACCAGCTCATGCACCTGCAGACAGTAGCCTTGCCCGTCCACTACCAGACTCTGTGTGAGAGCAGTAAGCTGTACGATCCAGGCCAGCAATATGCTGCCCACGTCCGAGACCTGCAGCTACCAGAGCAGCCAAATGTTCACTACACATTTGAATCCTACTCCCCCTCCAGCTCATCGTCACAGTAAGAACTTCAATAGCCACAATTATCTAGTCTTGTAGTTGAAGCCCTAAATAAAAATTGAATGCTTTGAATAAGGCTGCAGGAAGGCTAGAGGAAGTCTGCAGTAAATTTACTGGAGTTTACTTTAGCTTTGTTTTTTGTGGATATTATGTATTAACTCATGAACATGTAGACTTTGCCAAGTGCAGTGGGTGTTTTCTTTTAAATGGACCCAGGCTGTTACCCAGTTTCAAGTATTTGGGCTAAGCTGTCTGACTTGGCTGTAGCTTCATATTTCTCATGCAGACATAATTTGTTTAGACCATCCAACACTTGGCAAGACACAGAAGAGTGCCCAAATGTAGTTCTCTTTTTAATAAAAAAAATACTACTGAATATATTGTCTGTCCTAAATTTGCACACTTTTGCAGTCATGGTCACAGACCCAGGAATGATAGTTTTAACACGGAGCAGACGAGCCACACAGACAGTCCAGCCACCCCTATGGATACAGCAGCTATTGACAGCAAAGATGCAGAAGTCCAGCGCAAAAGTAAGAGATGCCTGCTTCTGCTTTAAATGTTACTGTGTTCACAATTTGTAAAGAGAATTATTACTGAAGTGGATATTGTAGTTATTTAAGTCACGTATTGGTGATTTTTCTTAATTATAAAAAATAAATTTAAAACACAGTGGTACAAAATGGAATAGAAAGATAAAATTAGTTTATTTAGTGGCCAAACCCATGTCATATTAAGTTTGTTTTTAAATTAAGTATTCCTTCCTTGTATTTCTTTCCCATTGCTGTCTCCAGGGCAGGGACACAAGTCATGGGGATCAACAGTAAGCGATGATAGTGTTGGAGGAGATGGAGGCTTAGAGTCTCCTACTGCCAGCACAAGTAAGCCAGAACTTTAACATAACCCAGAACATTCTTTTTATAAACCATGAAGAATTGAATCACCTTTTTTTATACTGAAACCTTCTTTAAAGAACATGGTATGCATTTAAATTGTATATTTACTGTAGGTGACGTCAGTAAAATTGCACGGACGTCATCCACTGGAACAATGTCATCCAATGAGGATGCAGATGAGAAAGACGGGAACGTTTCCTCATTTGAAACTCCAAGTAAGATCTGGCTGTTTACTTTGGCCATTTTATGACAAGTTGGCCATCAGTTCTTGTGCATGAATGTGGACTTTGTCTTCAGATATCAATGGCATGGATCCTGATGTGGTGGTGTCCTCCAGACCTTTCCGTAACATTGGCCTGTCCAAAGCAGCTCAGACCCATCGACTGAGGAAGCTACGGACTCCTGCAAAGTGCAGAGAGTGTGACAGCTATGTTTACTTCCAGGGTGCAGAGTGTGAAGAGGTGAGCTCCTCATTGTCTCTTTTAGTCACATACTTACTTCCTGTGAAGTACCCTAGTGATGAGTCAGTCAGGCTTGAATAAGTAACACTTTTTTTTGTCATCAGTGTTTCCTGGCATGTCACAAGCGCTGTCTGGAGACTCTGGCCATCCAGTGTGGCCATAAGAAGCTTCAGGGTCGTCTGCAGCTGTTCGGTAGGGAGTTCTCTCAGGTAGCTAGCTGTGCCAGTGACGGCATCCCGTTCATCATCACCAAGTGCATTTCTGAGATCGAGAGACGAGCTCTCAAGATGAAGGTGAGACTGCATTTGTTAAAAGATTGATTGTCTGAATTTTTGCCCTTTGCCACAGAGAAGCCATTTGAACTGTCTGGCTGAAAACCACTGTTTCCTCTTTGCAGGGCATCTACAGGGTGAACGGGGTGAAAACTCGTGTTGAGAAACTGTGTCAGGCCTTTGAGAACGGCAAGGAGCTGGTCGAGCTGTCCCAATGTTCACCACATGACATTAGCAATGTCCTGAAACTTTACCTCAGACAGGTATGCAGCATGCTGGCGATAACATACTTTGGTCATAACTACCTACATTAAAAAAAAACTTTAAGGGAATTTCAGAATTTCTTTTGGAATTTACATTTGTTTTTACCTGAACCTGAACTGGTAGTCGCATAAACTTCTTTCTGAAACGTTCAGTTTCACTGTCTTTTATTAATCCATGTTTAAATTATCCAGCTGCCAGAGCCCATTATGCCGTTCCGCCTGTACAACAGTCTGATGGGTTTGGCCAAGGAGAGTCTACAGAGTGATGGAGACATGCCAGAGGGAGAGGAGACTGAGGCAAGCAGTTCTCACCCAGCAGTGGTCAGGGGTCCGGAACTGGTGGATCTGGGCTCTGACACCGATCCAGAGGTTCTGATTATGGTGGACAAGCTGAAGGAGCTTCTTAATGAGCTGCCGAAGGCTAACCTCGCTACACTGCGCTACATCATTCGCCACCTTCGGAAGTTAGTAATTTAAAGCAAAACGTCATAAAAATAGATCAGTCTCTGTTTAATTGTCCCTGATAACTATCCCTTATCCCTGACCCTTTTTCAACTGTATTAATCCTTCAAGGATCGCAGAGCTGGAGGAGGATAACAAGATGAGTCCTAGCAACTTGGGTATTGTGTTTGGGCCTTCTCTGATGCGTCCTCGTCCGACCGGGGCCACAATATCCCTGTCATCTCTGGTTGATTACCCCCACCAGGCCCGCATTGTAGAGGCCCTCATAGTCTTCTATTCATCAATCTTCCAGTCTAAAACCTCTCAGTCCAATAAAACCAGCCGTACAGCTTCCACCTCCACTCAACAGGTAGGTTTGTCTGTGGACTGAAAGTGGATCTCCATCTCTAGTTATCCATTTGTCCTTACATTTTATAGGCAGTTGTGACTTCATGAACTACTATCAAAATACATTAGAGCTTGTTCCACTTATATGTGACATTTTGAAGGTTGAATGAATGATGCAGGATATGTCAGTTGTTTTATGGTGCTGTAGATTTGTTATTTGCATGGCAAAATAACACTGGTATAGGTCTGAGTTGGCCCTCATGTTTGAACAAGGGGTGGTTACTTTATGTCCTAAAGCCAATTTGGCCCGTTTGTGCTGTAAGGTACTTACAATTTGTTCTAGCTGTTTTCATGCCTTTACCTGAAGTGTATTTCAAACACTATTATTGCCCCCCTATTAAAAAGGAGGGGCTTTGCCAGGGAAGATTTGGGCAAGGAAAGAACTCCTAAGGCAGTTAACAGTCTTTAGTTACCAAATATAAGTTCATCAGAAGGTGAACTTGGTTGTCTTACAAAGTAAGGAAAAAAACAGAATCACTAAAATATTGTTATCCATTTCCCCATTTAATTATAACTTACACCTAGCACTTCCCTTCTGATGTACATTTTGTTTGACATTCTTTTACTAATCGAAAAAATTAAAACAATCCTTTAGGTTTGCTTGTTGAGTCTCGTTTTTTTTCCCACTTTTATTGTTCAGGGTAGTCTTGCAGAAGACAAAATGGGGAGCTCTGCTGATGGGGAGGATGGAGGAAGAGGGGAGCAAGGTAAACCCGACTCAGATAAGATGGAAGAAGGATGCGGTAAGTTAACCCTCCACAAATTTCTTTTAAATGACCTTCCATTTCATCTTTGTAGCCTTCACTGAAATATTATTTTTCAATTGGGTGGTCAACATATTTGTCACTAAACAGGTAGAAAAGTGTAGAAAGATATGTAGGAATTTGGCAGCTGTAATTACACCAGTCTGACCTTTAGCTTCTTTATCTCTGGTACAGGGAGTTCATTGGGGTCACTGGGCTCCAGTGAGCAGCTTCCTGACTCTGACTCAGAGCTGGAAGAAAGCAGCCAGAGGGTGGCACATTCCCACAGCTTGGTAAAGCAGGAAAGTGAGGTGAGCATTGATGATGATGACCAGCTGAGCTACAGGTACAGTCTGGACCTGTCCAGCCATTCTGCAACACACACTGACCTAGAACAAGATGCAGATCAGGACGAAGATAATCCAGAGGGAGGAGAGCCAGCTCTGCCAGACAGCGGGCCTCCAGCTCTGCCAGACAACGGGCCTCCAGATGATAACACAGTGGCAGAGCAGGAACTGAGTGTCTCTCTGGTCGAGCTCAACTTGAACCAGTCCAACAACAATAACAATTACCCCTACTCTCCCAGTTTGAGCCTGTCAGGGCTTCCACTGGTACGTCTGTATGGAAAGAAATTACCACTGACCAAAACCAGGGACAGTGAGCCTGAGTTTGTCTGATTAGTGTGAAAATATCAGTGCATGAAATCTGAGATAAATTCATTGTTTAATCTGGTTTATATGTATGAAAAGCTCATTTTTGGTGTATTGAGCTGTCATATGTTAAGTCTCTGCATGCTTACTGCTGTTTTATGCCGTTGCTTCTGTCATTTTAAGAAATTTGATTAAGATTATAAATGTCTGTCTTTTTTGTTTTTGTTGTTGCACTTATAATACTGAGGAAGATAACATCAGTATGTGCAATGCAGAAATTCCCATTAAAGTGCTTTTATTTTAGCACTAAATTTAAAAAAATTATAATTTAGCCATGACTTATATATGTTGCCTGCTTTTGCTTTTTATTTTAATAAAAATTCCTTTTTAAAGTTGTTAGTTTGATTTAAACTAATCTGGTTTTTAAACTTCTTTTTACTTTACCACTCAGTAAAGGCAAATGGGGAACATAAAAATATCGTGTTAAAATGGTAAACAGAGTTGGAATCTCTTCCTAGTAGTGGGCTGGGCCCTAAATTTTCAGCATGGGTGGTAACGTTGATTTGTGACTCGAGGCAGAGTGACAAGGTCTAAAAGCTTCAGGCTATAGCAGCTACAACATGGCTTTCAAAAGGAAAAAAAAGGTAAGTGACTGCAAAAAATATGTAGATAGATCTGCACTGATTTTAAATGTTTTTGACCTTTATAGTATTCTTAGTGAATCAGTTTAAGGAAACAACTCAGTTTTGAAACATTTATTGTATAAAATGTCATTACATTTGAATCTAAACAAAAGTGGAAATAATTTGTAGGTAGCAGTCAAATAATTTAACATTGCTGGTATACCTAAAGTCCCTAGACCCAAACAAACATCTGGAAAACAACATGTTTAGAAAATATTTAATCACTAGTTGGATACAAATCAAACTTTCCTGGTAATTTTAGCTTGTGCAACAATCTTTATATTTTATGTTAATTACCCACAAAGTGTGGTGACTCAGGGTAAAGACTCCAATTTACACAAAATTGCTAACTGTAAAAAAGTTAAATGTTGATGCTATACAAATCATTTACAAGGACTCACAACTAAAAACACATAAATGTTGAGCCTATGCAGAATATGACATTATTATAAGCCTAATGTGTACCATTCTTTTACTGGACCAGTCTGTATGTGATGTACCTCCCCGCTGTTTCACTAGGCCTGATGATTTTGACAACCTGGAAAAGAAAAAAAAAAAGTAGCAGACTTCTGTTACAGATACATGCTGCTGACAGTTATATGAGTCATGGTTAAAACTGAATACAAAGGACCCCTTATTCCTGCTTTACAGATTACCTTTCGTTCCACTCTGTTCATTTAAATAGCTGCTGCAGTCACACATTAAATGCAAATAATCTGTGTGTTGAAGCATAACTTTATTCACTTTTTTAAATAGCCATAATACACTGAAAAAATATAAATATTTCAAAAATAAAGGGCCTTTATTGAAAATCAATTTTAAAAGGGTTCAAAAACCTCAAACCACATCACAGTAACCAAGCGTTGTTTAAATGTCATACCTGTCCTCTTTTCAAGCCAAAGTAGCGAGCCACAGGGTCTCCAGCCTGGATTCTTGGCAATTGACTCTCTTTTAATTTACTGAAGTAAAAGATGTTAAGAAACAATAACTAATGCATAATTGGTGTTTGCTTTAACAGGCAAATCTAGTTTAAACATACTGAAATTAATTTATTATACATGTGTAAGGATACTATCTTGCCAAAAGTTCAGTTACTTCCTCTTTTGTCATAACAATGTGCTCAGGAACAAGCTGCAATTCAAAGAACAGATTATGTAAATGTACAGGCCAGATACAGTCTGAGTTTATTTTCAAACTGTGTGACAGATTAGTAAATTAACCAGTATATTGTTTACCTCATGCTCTGTTATGTTAATAAGAAGCTCCTGTTGAAGAAACTGCTCCAATATGTATTTGGGTGCCATGTCAACTAGAGACTGTAAAGAAATATTTAAAATATTTTACGAAGAGAGCAACATCAAACCAGTAAGTTAAGTACCAACAAGTCAATTACAGCCTAGAGTATTTTCCTTTTCATTGTAGAATTCTTTCTACTGTATATGCATTATCATAATTTAGAGCTTACCTGTTTTGCAGAGGGTGTCATACCCATCTGAACAACAATTATGGCTCGGGTGATGTTCTCTTCCTGCATCCTCTGACAGTACATCTTAATGGTCTTGATTCCTACCTTGGGTTCCTCTGCAATGTGAAGAAAAATGTGACTCTATATTATCAAAAACATAAAATCAGTGTTAGCTTTATTAACAAGTAAAGATAAAGACTGAGTATTAACTTACCAGGAAAGAAAACAAACATCTGGTCGGTGGGGTCATCGTTGTGTGCCACCAGCACAGTAAGGTCCGTGCGTCTGGGGCGACCCTCACTGGGCTTATCTCCAAACTGACCTTTGAACTCTTCCAGAGTCTGGTCCAGCTCGTCCTGTGTCACCAAGTAGCCTCTGTCATGACACAGCTGATGCCACAAAAATAAAGTATTGAGTAAACTTACAGAGCAAGTTAAAACAAACTTGTGCACAAGGAAAAGTTTGTGTTTTCTAAAAGGTTCCACTTCAGGTTATCGAGTTTCCTGTATAGAACACTGACTAGATATCTAGCTATAAAAACATCTACCACGGACCGCTTTGTCCTCACTTAGAAACAAAGCTTGACAGTACACAGTTCACAAACTAGCCAACACTAAGTGAAGAAATCTAACAAAACCTCAACATCTACTGTTGCTGAGAGGCACCATTGTATTCACTAAGCTACATGCTACACACAAAGCTAACAAGAAGCCAATAACAATGAAGAATAACGCACCTGCATTATAGTTTTACGAATCTTCCATAGTCGATATGTTTCCTCTTCATCATCCATGTTGTTTCAAATGTTTAAGTATTACTCAGTATAAATAAAGCTTAAACCAACTAACGCTATCACTGCCGCTTCTTGATCTTCCTGAGGACGGCGCGACACGTTTTCGTTCTCCGACACAGCTTGATGACGTCAACACAGTGACAGTGGGTGGGGTTTGAAAAAACTAAGTTAACATCAACAGCAATAATAATAATAATAAGAAGAAGAAGAAGAATTTGAATTAGAAGAATTGCAAGAATTAGAAGAATAATATATACCCAGTTCGTCCTGTCGCCGCAGCTGTTTCATAACAAACTCCAGGGCGGAGTCTGCTGCTACACTGTTGAAATCGTCTCCTATAACGAAAATGGGACGATTATATGCGTTTTTTATATTTGGGGCCGTGGCGAGCAGTGGAATATTACTGTCGATCGTCCTGTACTTTGTTTTATCCACAACGGTAACGTAAACCACACGGTGCTTGGGATGTGTGTTGTGACTGCTCCGGTGATACCTAATTTGTAGTGATGACTGATATATAGGAAAAACAAATGTAACAGCTGTTCTTTAATTAAGGATTCTGTATATTAGCCATAGCCTGATGAGTACTGTTTGAGTCTTATTGCTGTGTTGATAGGCTGCCCTCTAACAATACTCGCTGTATTAGTACTCCTCTTGGCTTTGCATACCTTACGCTTTACAGCACACTTCAAACCTCTTTTTTTGTTTGTGCACGACTTTTAACACAGTTTGTACCTTCATATGATTTAAGTAGAGACTGTGAAAAGCAAATGGAACTAAAAGGTGAAAACGGCACAAAGGTACCGCATTGATTGTGACACCAGATGTTACTGCAGCAGTGCTCCCCCATCTGGTTGCTAATGTCAGCTGACAGGCTAATCATTCTGAGAAATACAGGGTCATTTCAGGGTTTTATTGAATTTTAATTTATTCTAATGATAAAAGTTTGTTTCAGCTTTCGGTAGAAGAAGAAAAATGGAAATTACTAATGTGAAGCTCAAGTACAACCCCATTTCCAAAAAAGTTGGTAAGAAAAAAAAAACAGAATGCAATCATTTGCAAAGCTCATCAACCCATATTTTATTAACAATAGAACATAAACAATTTATCAGATGTTGAAATTGAGAAATTTTACCATTTCATGGAAAATATTGGCTCATTTTGTATTTGATGGCAGCTACACATCTCAAAACAAAGATCAGGGGCAACAAAAGGCTGGAAAAGTAATTTGCATAAATCAAAAAACAAAAGGAGGAGCATTTGGCATCTAATTAGGTTAATTGGCATCAGGTCAGTATCATGACTATGTATAAAAGAAGCATTTCAGAGAGGCAGAGCATCTAGAGTATAAAGATGGGCAGAGTTTCACCAATCTGGAAAAAACTGCTTCTAAAAATTGTGGAACAATTTTAGAAAAATATCCCTCAATGTAAAATTGAAGACTTTGACGATCCCATCAACTACAGTATATAATATCATCAAAAGGAATGCCTTTGCACATGGGACAAAGTCGAAGGTCAAAACTGGATGTGAGTGATCTTCTGGCCCCCAGGCAGCTGCATTAAAAACAGGCACAATTCTCTACTGGACATCACTGCATGGGCTCAGGAACACTTCCAGACATCACACAGTGAACACAGTTTGCTGTGCAATCCACAAATGTAAGTTAAAGCTGTATCATGCAAAGAAGAAGCCATATGTGAACATGATCCAGAAAGGCTGCAGTGTTCTCTGGGCCAAAGCTCATTTAAGACAATACTATGGCTTGTCTTAAATGAGCGTGGCTTTGCAGGAGAAGAGTCCGGGTGCTGAACTGGCCTGCTCCAGACTTTTCACCAAAGGAAAACATTAGGCACATCAAAGAAATTTAAATCCATCAACAAAGGCCCAGGAGATCAGGCAAGAATGGGACAACATTCCTCCCCTAAAGCTCCAGCAGCTGGTCTCCTCACTTCCCAGACTTTGCAGACAGTTGTTAAAAAAAGAGAGTATGCTACATAATGGTAAACTTCACCCTCTTCCAACTTTTTTGAGATGTGTTGATGGCATCAATTTAAAAAATGAGCTAATATTTTCCATGAAATGGCAAATTTCCTCAGTTTCAACATCTGATATGTTATTTATGATCTATTTTAAATAAAATATGGGTTATGAGATTTGCATTCTGTTTGTATTTTACGTTTTACACATCTTCCCAACGTTTTTTGGATTACAGCTGTATATCAGAGTCTTGACTAAGCAAAGTAATAAAGTAAATGTAATTAACCCTCCCATAAAAAACACTTATTACATGAACATTAGGGGATACCTACCTTTCTTTATCTTCAGTCTTACCAAGCAAAAGTAGGTTTAAAACTCCTATCTTCTCTTTATTCTCAATTCACAGTACACAGCTTCCCTAGAAGATTAATTCCATCTCAAAATCTCTTCATTACTGATGTTGTGACCATTCGTAGTTATTCAATGAAATATACAACATGATTTTACGTATTGTTAATTATTTATAACCAGTATGTAAGATTTAAAAGCAGACTTACCAGAAGATTATCTAGAGTATAATTAACCGGATCAACATGTTGCCCAATCATTCACTTTGTTGTGCAATACTTTGTCAGACCTGGTAATGTGTTTTGACCACACTGTAATTTAGCAGTATGTTATGATAAAAATCCCTGCCACAACTACTGATTGTCGCCTTTTCTCTAATTGAAAACAACTCTTATGTTTCCCCATATTATGATCATTTGGTGAAGTGAACAAAGGTTTTTGCTCAGCCATTGTAACATTTATGTCAGACTGAGATTCAGGAGGATATGTGTGTCAAAACAGTTATTTTGTTTTCAGATATTAAGCACATTAGATAATAAGCCTATTTATTTCTTAACACTGTTGCAACACTGCTGCTCTTTGCCCTGGCCACATGGAGTTCTACCTCCCATTGATCTTTCTTTTTGCGTTTATAAGGAGTCACAGTCACAAATTCATGACAATGCTGTGAACTGTGGACTACAGTTCACTTGCATGTCTGATGTTGATTTATCAGTCAGCAGAAGGACCTTTTGGAGAATTAGATACAGCCTGTTAATGTTTACCTACTTCCTTTATATAACGATACTGGGAAGGGAGATCACTCTGTAGTGCTACTGTGGCTCAGAGAGGGTGTAATTGAAGCCACTCCAGGCTTTAGAGGTTTGATCGCTTACTGCCTTCACCTGACTGAAGGGCAGTCATGCACCTCTCAGGGTCCACTGTTCTTTTTTCTGTCCTGCTGCAGGCTATGGTAAGAAAAACTGTTGTTAGAACTGAAAGACTGTATTATGTTGCAGAACTGCAGATTGTTAGTGAAGGTTATGTTGAGACAATCGATTACACATTTTTTGTGGTTAAGTGTGTGTGTGTGTGTGTGTGTGTATATGTATGTATGTATGTGTGTATATGAATGAGAGAGAGGGAGAAACTTTAATTAATGTATGAACTTTAGATTTTTACTTTTTTTTTTAAATGTATGTGTACTTTAACAGCTGGAGCCTTTTTCTTGTTATCTAATATTTATGTTGCAGGATGAAAGTGTGAATGTGCCAAACTTATAATAATGTCTTGTCATGCAATTAGGGTATAATGTCCCAACACTTAAATCTTTTTTAAATTCTTTTTTTTATCCTAACAGTCTGCTCTGACAGAAGATTGGCAAACAGCCACATCTATTTATGACTTCTCAGCTACTGATATTGATGGCAATGTGGTTTCCCTGGAAAAATTTAGGTAAATCTATCTACAAAATAATCACGTTCTAAATTTGCTGCAGCATCCCATTACAAACCTACTATCTCTACAAAATTATTGTTGTGTCTCTTTGCATTTTCAGGGGTAATGTTGTCATCATCACCAATGTTGCCTCTAAATGAGGTAAAACCCCAGTAAACTACTCTCAGTTTGCAGAGATGCACGCCAAGTACGCTGAGAGAGGTTTACGCATCCTTGCTTTCCCTTCTAACCAGTTTGGGAACCAGGTAAAAGAACAGGATTTTATTTACAGTAAGCTCTATGCTAGATCAGGCCAGAGGTTGTGATCTAAAACTTTCACATTTTGTAAATAGGAAACAAAATCACATTACAAAACAGCTTGTTTTACTTTGTAGGAGCCAGGCACCGAAGCCCAGATCAAGCAGTTTGCCCAGTCCTACAATGCCCAGTTTCTCATGTTCAGTAAGATCAATGTTAATGGGGCCAATGCTCACCCTCTGTGGAAGTGGCTGAAGGAGCAGCCTCACGGGAAGGGCTTACTGGGAAAGTAAGTCATAAACAGATGAATAGCTTGTCACTGGAGTAAAGAAATGGGGTGGCATTCATCTTATTAGCAAACAACGGCTTGTATATTAAATATATTGACAATATATTGTAATATAAAGAGACATGGCCACAAACTGGTATATATATTTTTGATTAAATTACAGTGATTATTTTTTAACATATGACTTGTTTTTATTCCTGCAGTAGCATCAAGTGGAATTTCACTAAGGTAAATATATTTAATCAATTATTTATAAATAATCTATTCTTATAATTTTAAAGGTTGACATTAAACTGATGCCATCTCTCTATAGTGTGTTCACTGTTGTCATCACAAAACAGTGTACACAGTTTTTAGCAAGTGTTTTATCCTAAAAGTAAAATAGAAAATATTTTTTTTTAGTAATATTGCTTGCCTCTTCCTCTCTAGTTTTTGATCAATAGAGAGGGGCAGGTTGTGAAGAGATATGGGCCCCTGGATGATCCAAGTGTATGTACAAACATCTTCCATTACTACATACAACACAGTTTCAGTATTGTATATCCTTGTATTTTGATCTTTCCAGTGTGTCTGTGTTTGCTTGTTGACACTGAGAAGACCTTTGCTATTTATGTACCAGTTCTTTCAGATCTACAGGAACATTGTGTCCTGACTAATAAAACATAGTTTAATGTTTTGAATATGAATGAGTTGATGCAAAGAGAACAAACAAGTTAAATGAATAACCAAAGGGGCAAGACAGGCAGAGAATATCCTTTTTGATTTAACCTTCATGGTATATTAAGCACAACCCCAATTTAAAAAAAGTTGTGTAAAAGGTAAGACGATGGGTAAAAGCTAAATAAAAACAGAATGCAATGATTTTCAAATCTCATCAACCCATATTTTATTCACAATATAATATAAACAACATTTAAGATGTTGAAATTGAGACACAGCACCAACACATCACAAAGTTGGAACAGGGGCGACCAAAGGCTGGAAATGCAATAGCTCCAAAAAACAATACAAAGGGAGGAGCATTTGACAATAGGTCAATTGGAAACAGATCAGTAATGTGACTGGGTATAAAAGGAACATTTCAGAGAGGCAAAGCCTCTGTAATGTAAACACTGGCAAAGGCTGTGACAAACTTCATCTAAAAACTATGGAAAAATGTCATAAAAATGTTCTTCAGCGTAAAATTCCAAAGATCCCACCATCTACAGTATATAATATCATTATTAGATTGGGACACATGGCACAAAGCCGAAGGTCAAAACTGGTTGTGAGGAACCTTTGGGCCCTCAGGTGG
Organism: Channa argus; assembly: GCF_033026475.1. Taxonomy (NCBI): domain Eukaryota; kingdom Metazoa; phylum Chordata; class Actinopteri; order Anabantiformes; family Channidae; genus Channa; species Channa argus. The sequence goes on along the minus strand of NC_090204.1, from coordinate 6,777,132 downwards.
CACTGCGTTAAAACAGGCACGATTGTCTACTGGACATCACTATGCCTATGGCGTGGGCAGCTTACACATCTGGAAAGACACCATCTATGCTGAAAACTACATAGAGGTTTTAGAGCAACATATGCGCCATCCAGACAATGTCTCTTTCAGGGAAGACCTTGCTTATTTCAGCAAGACAATGCTAAACCACATACTGCATCAATCACACCAGCATGGCTTCACAGGAGAAGAATCAAGGTGCTGAACTGGGCTGCTGCAGTCCAGACCACCAATAGAAAACATTAGGGGCATCATAAAACAAAGGTTTATGTTCTATTGTGAATAAAATATGGGTTAATGAGATTTGCAAATCATTGCCTTCTGTTTTTATTTAGGTTTTACACATTGTCCTAACTTTTTTAATATTTGGGTTGTAAAATGATCCCAAAATTCACAGTGTAAGACTTGTATGTTACTATAGCTGTATCTGCACATTTATGTATTGTAATGTCTCTTCGTGTAATATTGATAATCTTAAGATGTGCGATAGATGCTAACTTTTACTTTGGCTTTTGTTTTAGGTGGTGGAGAAGGATCTTCCCAGATACCTTTAATTCCGTAATGGATGACTAAAACCTAATTTACTGATTTAGTCTTTCCGATGGTCTTTCTCTTACTTTCTCTTCTCTTCCTCTCCGAGCATCAGTAGATATAGTTTGGATCCACTCCAGACAAGTGATTGTCTGTTCATAAATCTGCATGGCAGACAGACCAGACCTGATGAAAATGGCGTGCAAACCTTCTGGAAGGATTATTAAGCTTATATTTACTTGTTGCTCTGGAGAGAAGGGAAATAATCCCTTTATTCATTAGTAAATTAATGTGTAACATTTTTATGATAAAATATGTTTTAATATTCCATTTGTCTGTTATGTTTATTGTGTTTGTCAGTAAAGAGGGGCATTGCTTTTCATAGATATTGGATTTGCGTGCAGAATAGATGTATGTTTTCTCTTGAGCTATTCATGTGTACAGTGATCTTTCATTTTGTATAATGGAAATGGAAAATTCTTGGCAGCAAATCCATTTCTGTCATACCAAATAATATTAGCCTGTTTGAGAGAGAAAATCGGTAGATAGTGAGCACTAGAGCTTAAAATGAAACTGTGGGATTTGTCATTCTGAGTAGTAAAATATATCTTATTTATTGGAAATTGTATTTGTAGTACAGCAACTTAAGAATATGATGAACAGCACAGTAAGGATTTTTACATATTATAATAATTGCTAAGAGGTAATTATTGAGGTTGAGGTGGCCGTAGGTACCTTAAACTATCCTATACAAACAATAACTGCAAAGCTTACAAAACTTAAATTATAGCAACAATTGAGATCACTGATTCCCAACTTGTTTCTCATCTTTGTCAGTCTTATAAATACTGTATAGTGTTACACACACACACGCAATCATATTAAATGGTTAACTTTGATTGAACTGCTGACATGTCATAAATGCAGCCTTTATGTGGAAAAATTGCAAGGGAATATTGGTCGGGAACCCCTAACTTAAGACTGAATTAAACTCATTCTTGCAAAAACTTAACAAAAGACCCTAACTCAAACAGAAGACATGTCAATGACTATGCAGAAAGGGACACTTGTTCATTAGACCCCTGACAATTATTCAGCTATGTGTGCACTAGAAGGTTGAAGAAAAGTGGTTCGAAGTTTTAGTGAAACTGCACGTTAGCAATCATGATGGCACAACAAACTGTGGTGTATGCAGATGGATACTCATTAAGGTGGCAGTATAAGTTATTTTAAATACCCTTAATCGTGCATAGCCTTTCTCAGCCAACAAAACATTATTAAACATTATGTATAAATAAAATGGTGGGGGTGAACCCACCCTTTAAAGACAGAAACCAAGGCCAGAACTTAGCAGAAACTGTTGTACTATGGTCAATAGTCCCTTAAATGGTAAATGTATGCAGGGGCTACGAACGATGCAGTGAAGGTCTTTTTGCTCTGCATGTACACCAATGGGGTCTTAAAAGAAAGCTTTACATGTCCTCATGTTAAAACCAAAGTTCTGAATATTCATGCTGAAATTTTGTCTCCTGGCGATACAGGTCATGAATAAATCCTGTCCTAAAACAGGTAAGGCTGACTGGGGTCAAAGGTAACAAAGGGTCAAAATAAATTTCAACATATTTCAACATATACCATCCAAACAAACAAAATGTATTAACAACGTTTATTAAGAAATATATGCCTTCTTATAATGCATTTATCACATGTCAATGTACATAAATTACACATACAATTTTTTTCATGTGGCACTTTGGTATTAGAGAAAATTAAGGAAGAATAAAACCTGACTACACTTTCTCCTATCAAGTGACATTAAGGCAAGTTCACTATGGAAATGTGGCACTGGTTTAAATTTCTCAGCCAAGCATGAATCCTTTGCTGTTGTTTGAAGTAGACATTCATTCATGAAAAAGACGTGTTGACTCAACACAGGAATTAAGAGCCCGTGTAATGCAACCATTCAGGCTCCATCAGCTCAAGTTGACTTTTGCATGAAAAAGAGCATCCAAGCCCCCCCCCCCAACACACACTTCCAGCAGGGGGAGCCACGGTGCACTCTCTGCAGTACAAAAGAAGGCGGCAGCAGCACCGTAGCAGCAGCAAGTGCGGTGCGGTCGAGCGGAGAGGAGCGGACTCTGCGCCCCCGTCGTGAGGGAACACCGCACAAATGAAGGGACCGTCGCGGACAATTGTCACACATACCCACGTTTGATTCCAGTTATCAGACAAGGCCGTCCTCCGTCCTACCACTCGGGTCGCACCGTCGCTACGGGTCTTTCATTCGGAGGGCCTGCCTGTTTTTTCCTCCGGGAGGCTGAATGGAAGCAGCAGGCGAAGGAGCGGTCGGGCTGTCGGAGGCCAGGGACGGGAGCCCGCTTTCCGTGGGCGCAGCATCCGATGATGCAGACACGGTGGTTGGTGTTAGCTACGGGATGGACGCCGCAGACATGGGTAGGTTATCACCTGTCCCAAAACACTTTACGTCCTGAATTTGTGTTGTAGTCCTGGACAGGCATTCCCAAATGCAAGTGCCCGATCCTACCGCTGTGACCACAAGCCCCGACTCATCCTCGCAACCAGGGAGCTGGTGAGCTAAGTTATGCTAGTAGCTAAGTTAGCTGAAGGGATGAGGTGAAGCGCGGCAGCGTTAGTACAGACAGGCTCCGTATGTACAGTAGGTTGTTACTGTAAAATCGGTACAGTCACGTAGATGCTGTCGTGACTAAAACGAAAAAAAGTAAACGTGCCTGTGTAATTAATGTGATGGATATTTGAAATGTGATTTATAGTACAGGTGTAAATATCCCCAATACTGGGTTGTAGGTAGGATTTGTCCACCTCCTCCCGGTGAACATTTCACCCCTCTATTTATTGTTTAAAAATAATATTCAAATTATGTAAATTTTTAAGCTTTCCATACCTAGATTTATCACCACATGTCACCTACTTGCTGTAGTAAAACAACATTACATCACCCAAATCAGTTTTTACCTATATATATATATATATATATATATATATATATATATATATATATATATATATATATATATATATATATATATATATATATATATATGAGGAATTTACTGTAGGTTTACATTGACTTATGACAACTGAGTAAAATTGGTTGTAATTTGTACAACAGCAAAATGATATAGACTCAGTATGTCCTTTAAATATTAACATTAATCACTGGGTGAGGTTTAAGAATAATGAAGAACATAGAAATAGTCACTATGTCTTACTGATCCTCTGTCCACCTTCTTTAGTGTGATTCACTGCTGAGCACGTCCTGTTGGCAGAGGAAGGGGCTGTTTGGGAGTAAGGGAGCTGCTGCCTCTCTGCCAACGTAGAATCGACATAAGCAAACATACAGATTTTGTTTTATCGTTTTTATAGGGATTGGCAAAGAATCTTCCTATGTTACAGCTCCCGAAAGTGGATGAGAAACTGTGGGTAAACCTGAAATTATGGCTTTGGTGCAGGTTTGCGGTTGTTTAATTGGTGATAGACTTATTCTTATAGGGTTGTTATTCGCAGAGCTTATTTGGTGGGTACAGAGAACAGCATTGATGTTGTCATCCTGAGTGTCTCACCTTAGCTAGGCTCTGTCTGTTCTCCTAAGCGGCAGTGTCCACTATGTGTGTGTCTGAAGAGTAGAGACATAGGGGCCACCTAAACAGTTTTATACATTCACATGCACTAAATCCCCAATTGCAACAGTCAATTTAACAACCTTGATGTATATAACATTTGAAAAACATTGAAACATACATCATACATTTTTTTGAAAAACCTGACATGACATCTGGCATTTTAGGCTACCTTTAAAAAGAGGTCTGTGACCTACTACAGTGACTGACTAATTTTCAGTCCCCCTGCTTAGGTATCAAACTGGTTTTGAATGACTAGGCATTTTTAAATACTCGATAGGATTTAAGTTATTTTATTATAACCCTCAATATGTCAGACAGGCCACTCTATTTACAATAGGTTTTTTATACCATCAGTATTGGTAGACTCAATATCAAACACTGGCTTATTCAACTATTACACTATACAGCTATAAAATGTCCTTGTCAGTACCACCTTATCAGACAACACACTATATGATTATTTGATTTTCTAACTGTATTAATCAGCCTCTAAACACGATATTAGTTGGGAACTCCACACTTTTCTCAGTTCAGTACACTTAAACTTAACATGTATTGGCCAATAGAAGAACGGATTCCTAAATAAACATTGTTTTCAGCATCTACTATGTTTCCTGCTTTCACCCCATAGCAAGGTAAACCTCAAGTTATGCCAACATAATACAACCCCAATTCAAAAAAAGATGGGATGATGTGTAAAACGTAAATAAAAACAGAATGCAATGATTTGCAAATCTCATCCACCCATATTTTATTCACACAAATTGCGTGTAAAAATTGTGAAATATTTTCAGAAAAATGTTCCTCAGCATACAATAATGAAGACTTTGAAGATCCCACCATCTACAGTATATAATATCATCAAAAGATTCAGAGAATCTGGAGGAATGCCTGTGCAAATGGGACAAGGCCGAAGGTCAAAAGTAGATGCGCGTGATCTTCGAGCCTTTAGGCGGCACTACCTTAAAAACGGGCATGATACTCTATCACAGAATGTGAACACGATCCAGAAATGCTGCCGTGTTCTCTGGGCCAAAGCTCATTTAAAATGGTCTGAGGCCAAATGGAAAACTGTTTTGTGGTCAGATGTATCAAAATCTGAAATTTTTTTGAGATTTTAGAAAGAAATAGCTACTCTGGGTCGAGATTGCAGCTGATTGGCTGTTTACTTGCACAACAGCCACACCCTGCTAAGTGGCAGGTGTTACTGAATGTGGCCACTGAGCACCGCAGCATCCCAAATCTCATGAGTAAGTAATGTAATGGCGGACAAGCTGAAAATTCAAATTGCCAGGTGTGTGTGTGTGAGTGTGATAGACCGAAAAAAGTTTGTGCATGCTTAAGATTTCTTTGTGAGATGGGAACTTAAGTAATCATCAATCAATCATAATCATAATCATAAATTCTCTCACAGCCTTATGAACAAAGAAGTGCCAACAATGTTCTTTCTACCAAAAGAGCAGGTGAAAGAGTGCAGCCGTGTATAAATTGTTGGTATGTAAACATTTACAAAATGATGCATGCATGTGTATTTGGACAAATACTGACCACATCATCATAATTTAAAAATTATAGAAAGATCACTTGCACAGGTTTGCACAATTCTATTTTCTATGCTAGATTTGTAAGACCATGTTCATCTTTGAATGATCACGTCTGTTTGTTTAGCCATTCATAGTTGTTTTTATTTGCATTATTATTTGCATTTTACATAGAAAAAAATACGCATGTACAGCGTAGTTACTGTTATACAGCTAATAGATTGAGCATCACTAAAAAAAACTACATCATCAGCATAGAGATGTGTACTACAATGGAAAGGACACAACACTACTTCATATAACCTGGTTTGAGCTTTACACTTTAACAATACATTGCATATGCCTGTAAATATATGCATTTTCATAGATACAGTTTGCTGGGCTCTTCAGTCTAACAACTGTAAGTTTTGTTCTATTTTCTACTCACATTCTCTCTGTCACAGTTTGGCGTTTTTCACTGCCTCTGCTGAGGAAACCAGTGACTTTGACAAGGGCTCCTCCATATAGCACAGGGTCATGAATCAAAGCACCGTCTGGTGAGGGCTTCTCATTGAGCATAGCTGTGTCAGATGCTGAAAATGGAAGCTGCCTCCCTTTGGCTGCAGATGCTTTTCTCTAGCATGCTTGCTGGTGCGTGTCTCATACACACAGGGTAATTTCATGAGTGTGCTTGCTCAGCTGGTGCACATTCACATGTGATGGAAAACACTGGCTTTACTTGAGAACGGAAGAGAGGGTTCAAATGTAGATGCATTATTGAATGCAGCTTTGCAGCGAAAAATTATATTTATAACTCTTTGTAGTTTGATGTTACCTTTTGTTGCAGTTAGATAGAGGAGAGACACAAAAGTTACTCCTGATTATTTAAGCTTCTTGTTTCTAAAATAGCACTGTCTTGTTACCTTTTTATTCCTCCCTGAGTCAGCTAATGTTATAGGTTTAGGGTGATCATATATTACTGAGGCAAGACATCTTTCAGTTATGCCCATGTGGCACTGTGTTGATATGCTACAGAATGAGCCAGCATCTTATGGATGTTAATGAAGTGCTGTTATCCTGATTGATACCTTACAATAAGTCACCCAGTGAAACAAAAAGAGATATCGTTTTTCACAGACCTACAGCATAACAATCATAATGCTAATTTATATTATATCCAAGCTAGCAATATCATCATACACTGCACTGTTAAAAACATTTGGAATAATTAGCCTATTACCAAAGATATTATCTGATTATGTCCCACTGTGTTCATGGTCTGCCTACATTTAACTTGTCTATTTTATTCTTGGATAAAATAAAAATCTTGGATAATATTGTGTTTCTTGTTATACAGCGTTTCCGTGGATTAAGCCACACTTGTCCCTTTTTGTAGCAGGGAGTGGTAGATCTGTTCACACCATGACCCCGATGCAGCATCTTCCAGTGAGAGGAAGCTGAAGAGAGCAGAAACGTATTTAACTCGGGGATTGTGTTATGCCAGTTTAATTTATTTGAACTCGTCATTAAGAATGAATGGAAATATAAGCTGCAAAGATCTTGCCTCAATCACAATGGCTGTGGTTGATAGATGTTCACATAACATGCTAAAGTGCTCCACCCGAGAGCTTGGTTAATGTTAGGTACCATGTGTATATAATTGCAGGCTGTGCGGTGTGAATACAACGTTCTGTGGGTGTCAGAGCTGGCTGTTAAATAGATGTCTGAGCATTTAGTCCCATTCAAAGCTTCTCATTCTCAAGCCTTCATAATTTGTCCCTAGAGTCTCATGTTAGCACGACAGCATTAATCTCACTTATCTCACTTATCTTCTCTCCACACTCGTACTCAGTTCCCCTCAACCTCCGACCTGGTTTTATTTTTTTTACCTCCTCTCCTCTTCTCTCCTCTCCTCTTCTCTTCCCTTCCATTCTTTCCATTGCATGCTGGGAGTTCCAGGTGAGCATTAGTGCGAATGATGGTGGAGGGTGAAGGCGTAAAGTTCTGGATTTTTTCTCAGTCCTGTTTGTGGTTTTCTCTGTTTACTTTCCATGTGTTTCTTTTGAACGATCAGGTAAGTCTTGTAGTGATTTTTTTTCTGATTCTTGGTGCTGGGGGAGTAAAAATCTTGGCTTTCCTCTCCCAGCTGAATCACGCTGATGGCCTGTTTGCCAGGTGATTGGTCAGCTCTGTTGAAAGTGCTGTCATTTGGGCCAGGGATGAAAGCTGAGTTTTCAGGTGAGGGGGATGCGAACTGGAGAGAATAATCCTTCCGTATTATTCTGTCCATCAATTTGTCCAACACACACAGCTCCCTTTAATGATTATAACATTCTGATAATGGGGTGTGACAGCAAACAATGTTTGCTTGCCTATTTGGCGGCTAGCCAATCTTCGGCCCTCGGCCACTCGAGGAGATGAAGACTGAGCACCCAACGGGGGCACCTATGCGAAAGGGGTGCAGAGAAGATGCAAGGGGATGACTCTTCATCGGGAAATCACTTGATATAGCCGAATAGCTAGGCGGGCACTTTAACTGAACAGCTTAGCGGGCACGCCCCCAACGGCTCGGGAACTGAAATATATTACCACAGCTAACGAGTATGCTAGCCGGGAGGGATGTTACAGGGAGCCCAGAAGAAAGAGTGTTTCTTACAGTAAATTAGCTGGCTAATAGAGTTAGCAGAGTTAGAGTTTTTCCTGACGGACTCTGGATTGGAATAGAGATGAAGCCAGACAATCCTCGGGATCATCATATACCATGCCAAGATGCACACCATACATGGAGAGGATGGTGCTGGCCTCAGCATATACAGTATGGCAGATACAGCATCAGGAAGCCAGCTCAGAGACTACATTGGCTAAAACAAAGATTTTTTTAGCTTTCTTTGGGGAATGAAACACAGACTGACGTAGAGCGGTCAGTGAGCAGCAAGGGGTAGCCCAAGGGTTAGCCGTAAGAAGCAGAGGCTCCTGATGACATTGCTCAGCAGGCAGACAGTCAGAAGGCTCCAAGCCAGGCACGTCGTGGAGAACCCATTACTGCTCCGGGGCTTCAGAGAAAAAAATCAGCCCAGGAGTGTTATGTGTTCTCAGGGGAGCAGCCTGCAGAAAATTCAGGAAACTCACTCAGTAAGAGTGAGGCCTGCAAGTTTCGCTCACAAGCACCCAAGGCAGCCTTCACCGGTCTCAATATAGCTGACGAGACAGGCAACGCAGATCCTAACGCCGCATTGAAATGCCGGCAACATGAAATGTTTTGAATTTGGAGATGTTGGACACAAACGTTTTGCATGTCCACATAAACAGCAGGCAGTGGACGGTACAGAGCATCAGTTGGCCAGTGAGTTGACACCATGAGTGGCACTGTGGCCGCTGAGGCCTTAGCTGGCCCAGCGGTTAATGTGACAACCAGTCCGATGGTAGATGGGGAGCTTGGTCCCGTAGCTTGTCCTGCAGATAGATCCGGGAACAAAGCGGCAAAGAGCAGTGCACCCAATTATGATAATAATTAATAATAACAACTCAAATAATAACAACTCTGAATACAACATATAACATCTCTGAATATAACTGAATAAAACACCTAAAGAGAAAACTGCCAAAAAAATGAATGCTGTCAAAGTTCATGCATCACATGGTGTTTTCCTTTCTCTACTGTTTTCTGCCTACCTTGTCTGTCTTTTCTGACTTTCCAATGCAGGACCTAAAAATAGGCTCCTTAAACATTAATGGAGTGGCAGACAGACATAAAAGAGCTTTAATTACCGAGGAATTTTCAAAGAAAAGACTAGATGTACTCTTTTTGCTATTTCAGCAGATGAAGTAGAATGGGGCTTATGGTGGGAGGGTTCATGTTTCTTTAGTCATGGCAGTAACTTTAGTTCAGGAGAAGCTGTTTTAATTAGGAACAATGCAAATGTAGTTCCATCCACCATAGAGGTGGTGAAAGGCCTCCTTATTATTAGAGTAGAAATAGAGAACTCTGTGCTATGTCTTGACAACGTAAATGCTCCAAATCAAAGCACGGAAAGAGTAGGATTTATTTTTTTACTTTATTGAAAACTAAACTTCCTAAGTGATTACCAAGTTGCACTTATCATTGGGGCAGATTTCAACCACACTGCAGATTTTATTATGGACAGGATGAGTGAGGAACCTCGCCTTCAATCTTCCCACAGTCGTCACTGCACCATTAACCATCTGGATCTGTTACACACATTGAGGGTCAAACCTTCACAGACTAGACAGTACACATGGGTGAGAGTCAACAACAATAGGCTGAGCTCAGCCAGATTAGACAGGATTTATATTTATATTTCTCAAAGTTTCAATTCTAGATTATTTAGCAGTACCATGAGCCCAGTTGGTGTCACTGATCAACACCTCATTAGTACAACTCTAAAATTTTAAGCGAGTGAAAGGGTATAGTCATTCTGGCACTTTAATAGTAAGCTATTATAAGACACTTTCTGCCAAGACTTCCAGAGATTCTGGGAACATTGCAGAAAACAAACTAGTTCTCTGAGGCAGTAGTGGGAGGTGGGAAAGGCACAAGTAGGTGTCTTTTGCCAACAGTATACATCTCACTCCACTGCTAAGATTAAGCCTGCAGTTCAGGAGCTTGAGGCAAACATAAAAACCAATGAAGAGAATCTACAAGGAAAGTCAGATTCTGTTACAGGCCATTTGCCACAGGAAACAAGGCTGGAGATGAGCTCCTTTCTTTATAAGGGGCTTTTGTAAGGTCTCGCCTCCTCCAACTAGAACACATGGATGCCCCGAAGTCTTTCTTCTTTAATCTGGAGAAATTAGTGGCCCAAAGGAAGCAGATGACCTGTCTTAAACTTTCAGGATGCAGGGTAAGCTCTAGCCCAAGCGAGATGCAATGTCATGCAGTGATTATTATTCTGCCTTTTTTGCTGCTAACAATTGTAACATAGTGTCAAGAGGAGCTTCTGAAAGGCCTTCCTTACCTCACACAGGAGGATAGCGCTGCTTTGCAATGTGAATTGACTTTAGAAGAGTTAACAGATGCTGTCAACCAAATGGCAACAGGGCGGCCACCTGGGATAGTTGGTCTTTTATAGGTACTTTTTTAAGCGGTTTTGGAGCTGATTTGATTCGGATTTTGTATTTATGTAATGTTAATAAACAGGATCTCTTCCTGCTTCTTGTCAGCAGGCAGTACATCCCCTGCTGCCCTAGAAGGGAGACCTGGCCCTGGCTAAGAACTGAAGACCAATGGCCCTACTTTGCAGAGACTGCAAGGTTCTCTCCTCAGCTTAGTCCAACAAGCTTTTTAAAGACTTCCTGGGAATATTTTTAAATTCAGACCAAACATATTGTGTGCCTGGTAGGATCATTATGGACAATGTTTATCTTATTTGTGATTTAATTGACCTATGTAATATTTCAAATGTCAATGTGGGCTTTCTTTCTTTAGATCAGGAGAAAGCTTTTGATAGAGTTGACCATTCCTATTTATTTTATACACAGCATTTGGTATTGGTGATGGGGTTTTGGCTTGGCTACATTTGTTGTACAATGGAGTTGAATGCATGGTGAAGATGGGGACAGGACTGAGTCGACCAATCCCTATATGGCGAGGAACAAGACAGGGCTAAATTCAGCGGAACCTATTTTGAGGAACCTTTATTTTTCAACAACTTCATATGGCCCTAAACACTGCAGTCTATAAGTCTTCAAACCAGTTTCAGAGAGGCTGGCAGCACTAAAATGACTGTGACTACAACTTATCTTCTCGGTTGATTGCTCCAGTTGTGGGGGAGTGGCAGAAAGGAGGAGGTCAGCTACTGTCATTCAATATTCCTCAACTAAGTACATTTCAGAGTGCAAGGAGAAAAGCAATCTATCAAATCTGCGTAAAGGTTTTGAACCTGTGCTTTTTGGCTGGATTGAAGGAGTTGAGGTGGACTGAGTTTTTTTTTTGGTCGAGATATTTCCCCAAAGCCAAACTCAGGGTACTGGCTGCTGTCCAGAGTTGGGGTCGAATACGCCTACTATCGAACAACAGACAATATAGGGGATGTTCTTTGAGCTGTAGTGGAGGAAAGAGTTGATATTAAACTTCTGACAAAAGAATTTAATAGTTTTTGCTTTGTTTTTTTTTTTTTTTTTTGTTCTTTTTGTATATCTCTAAATTTTTGTTGTCTTTTCCAGAGTGATTTGATAGAGAGTTTTTTTCCTTTGTTTTTGTTAAAAAATGGCACAGGAGGTAGAGCGCTCGTCCATCAATCCTACAGTTGTTGGTTTGATCCCCGGCTCCTCCGGTCACATGTCGAAGTGTCCTTGAGCAAGATACTAAGTCCCAACTTAGTTAATCCCGGTGAGTGTTGGCCAGCTGCATAGCAGCTCCCCCATCGGAGTTTGTGTGTGATTGTGAGTGCGAATGGGTGAATGAGAAGCAGTGTAAAACGCTTTGAGTGGCAACAGGTAGAGAAGCGCTACATAAGTGCAGCCCATTTACCATTTCCCTCCCCTCCCCTCCCCTTCTTACTCCAGCTACAGCGCATCTCTCCCATTGGAGAAGGAGGTACCTTCCCATGGCTTGGCCGCTCATTTTCCCTCCCCATCAGTCCTCCATTTATCTCTGTTCTCTGCTTTAGGAATAGCCTGACCGAATTGCTGACAGAAGCACAAAAATTGGTTGCCTCTTGTGGAATTTATCATCAACCTGCTTCCTCTGTATTCCTTTTACAAGGTCTCACTTTCCATGTTGCTGTTTGCCAGTATCAGTTTGTATCCTGGTGGTCAGTACACAAAGCTTTTAAAATATTTTGACTCTGTGCCAGGTTATTTAATGTCATCTTATTTAACATCCATGATGACGCAGTTCAGTTCTGTCTACATTCTGCAGATTTTATTCTGCAATGGGGGGATGGGTGCCACAGTGGCTATTTTAAACAGATTCCAAATAGAGGCGGAAAGCGTTGTGTTTGCTGTCCTTGCACTTGCCATGGCCAAGGATTTCTTTTCTGTAGGATACCTGCTGAGAAAATAAGCAAGGGAAATTGTAAACAGAGGGCATCGAAAAGTCAGTAGAGACGTAAAGAACTTTAGGCTGTACTTTCTTCTTTTATGGGAAATTTGCAGCTGTGAACAATTAATTTTTTTGTGACACTGAATAAGGCTCTGGCTCAGTTTTACACTTTCATGAATGTATGTCATATTGCCCTGGCTTTTCTCAAAAATACAGCAAAGACCTGCTGCTTTCAATTAAGAGGATTACTGTGCCCACAGTGCAGGCTAATATTATTTCATAATAAGCACCTGGAGCATGAACAAAGTCATATAGGAGCAAAAAACTTTCTAACTTATCTAAAACAGATTACCAAAGTTTTAGGCTATTGTAATTAACCCAGGACGCATTTTAAAGCATTGTTTATGAACAGGCTTCCTAACCGTGGTCCTCCAGGACCCTTGCCCTGCTTGTTTTCCAACTATACCTAACTACTGCTGATTACCATCTTAGATTAGGATGAAGTAGGAAAAGACAAACCAAATTGTTATCTTCAACTTCTGATTGACAAAACACACCTGATCCAAGCTAATTTCTTCTGTGCTGTGTTCAAAAATCCAAAAATGTGGATGTCTGCTAAAGTGTAAATTACAGTTTTTTCATAGATAACAATGAATGTTGAGCTAACATAAGATGTTTCACTTTCTTTTACAGTTGTTATCTGTCATATCAATGTAAACTTTTACCCTTATGTGGATTGTGTTTCTCCACAATCATTTAAATCATAAAGTTGTGCATTTTCCTAATAAATTTAGTAGAGGAGAATAATATTTTGTAAATATTTTTATAAAAAGGCACTGGCATGATTGAATATCTTATGTGAATTTGAAGAGTAAAATAAATGGTGAAAAAAATTCCCTCTATGTTTGCACTGTGGGTATGATAAACAGCACAGTTAAAGATGTGTTTGACTTAATGCCTTTGGACATTTCTGATACTTTATAGACAAAGTAGATAATAATATAGAAAATATTTTAGAGGTTAATAATTAAAGTAATACCCCAGAGGTGCTTGTACTGTGGTGACCAAACTTGTTTCCTGAAGAAATGTTACCTCTCGTCCATAAGGTTCAATCAGTTCTATCTTACTGGTTGGAAGCCCCAGGCATTTTAACTCTGTGGAGTCATTGTTAAGACCACCTCTGGGCTGTTGTTCCACCTGGTCATCATCATTGTCAGTAGAGTCAGGAGTTAATAACTATCAGGACCCGGTTGTAAGTTGCTCTGGTGTTGTGGACCGATTCCTCTTTTGAGAGATGGTTGTATAGTATAAGTTTGTACCTTTTAAACCTTTAGCTTCTCACATAGTTTCAGAATAAAGTTCATTAAGTCAGGTATTTGCAGTCTAAGTCCATGTGATGCAATCAAAGCATGCACATATAATGACAGAAATGATGGAGTATAGATGTTTAATGGAGTCTGAAAGTCTATTCTTTCATTTAACAGAATGGGCCTAGATGAGAAATTCAGTCTCTGACTCTGGTAGAGGGAATAATTCACTCCTGTGTCATATGGTAAATGGTAAAATGGCTCCATGTATAGCGCTTTTATCCACTTAGGGTTAGGGTTCAGTGTTTTGCCCAAAGACACTTTGTCACGTAGCCAGAAGGGACCGGGAATCAAACCACTGACCCTGTGGTCCGTGTACAACTGCCTTACCAACTGAGCTACAGTTGGTAAGGGAGTGAATGGTAAATTTGGTATGGACAAAAAGAGTAATCTAAAGTTAAATAACTGACGTTGCACTGTTCAGCATCTGTCAGTCATTGTGCGTCCTGCAGGACAGATTTTGTCATAACTATTGTAAAGTTAGATAGTTGGATGGTCTTGATTTGGCTGTCAAGGGAAGATGCATCTATATTCCGATGCACTTAGCAGGATGTGTGTTTGAGTTACTACTTTGAACTTTACACATCTTGCACATAAAATGTCTGCCTCTGATAAACATTTACATAAACATGTCCAGGAAATGTTGTGGTGCACAGTGTACCTTGTCCTGTTCATTCTGCTTCTCTGGCTTACATCTTTCTAGAGCTGTTTTAATATTGTGTAATAACATTTTTGAGACAACATTGTATTGCAGTATTGGTATATGTTAATTTACTGGTGATAACTAATGACGCATTTTAACTATATAATCGAGTTTTTAAGCTAAGCTCCACTTGAAAAGGTCCATGTGAAAAGAGAGTATGTTTTTAGTCTAATTACATGCATATTGTAAACACAAACTAAAGAAATGTATAGTGCAAATTTTCTTCTTCTGATATTTTCATGGTTGTTTTGTCATAAAGTTGCGCTTTGCCCCAGATTGTAACATGTTAGTAACCCTGCTGTAACCCTTTTCCAAAATTCTGTGAGCAGCCCTGGGAAGAGGACTAGTTTTCTTAACAATTTGGAGCTAGATCAGCAGCTTCAGATTGTGCTATTTCCTGCATTGTATTTTACAAAAGTCTGCTGTTTTTTTCTTTTAGTTTTTCTGTCGCTATTCATCTGGCCTGAAAGTAGCTGGGGGAAGAATGTCTCTGACACCACAGGCAGTACAGTACCATCTCACACATGGCATATGACACAGAGGCAGCTTTGTGTAGGTAACACAGTAAAGGATAGGTTACACCTTACAAACTGTATACCTGAGGCTTTGGTGCCAGATTATTTGCACTCAGACTCTTCATGTACTGTAGATGGCATCCTGCAGAGTTGGTCTGTGTCTTGTATCTAAGATTAGTGAGTCTAAGTAGCGTGTAGAGATAAATACAGTGTAACTGAGTATTTAAATGATGGCAAAGGACTAGTACATCGTTAGGTCTATATAGTTGCTGTTGTCATTTTAAGATTAAGTAGTCATTGTCAAGAGCAATTTTCTGAAAACATTTCTTGTGAGTAATCTTCTCAAAGGCTTTGTGACAGTTAGTGTAATAAAGAAGTGTAAAAGGTTTGTGTGCAGATAAAAAAAACTCCAGACTGTCTGCATAATTGACACCAGGGTTTGATTCTGTGCTTTATTACAAATTAAATCTTACCATGTAGTTGTAGATTTTTCTAGTCAGGTATAGTATTGGTGGGAGCAGCAATGACCTACGCTGTTGTGCAGCTGTGTTACTTCTATAGTTAGAGAAGATTGCCTTCTACTGAATCACCACTGGCAGAAGATGGTGCCCTCAGCAACAACACAGCAGCACATAGGAGTCAGGCTGGACAGCACCATGTTTATTTGTATTACCTCACATGATTCTACCGACTGTCCTCTCCTCTCCTCTCCTCTCCTCTCCTCTTCTCTGCTCCTTAGTCTATAAAAGGATTTTATTTTCCTCTTGGCTGACAGCTTTCACTGCATTATCAGGATCAGCAAGGATAACTAAGGTCAGTCCTGATCTGGGAACTCAGTAATGATAAACATACTGATATTGCATAAGAGCTTGAGTATTTTGTGTGTGTGTCATTTTGCTGGGAGGACTGAGCTGTTTTTAGCTTTGCCTAGAAAAACAGGGTGCTGCTCATCAACTGTGCCAGTCTCAGCCGGAGCAGCAAAACTCCCCTAAGGAAGTGCAGGACACACACACACACACACACACACACACACACGAAAACATTCCCACTTGTAAGTGTGTAGGTCAAAATTTAGACTGAAGCTGCAAATTTAGAAATATTAATTACTACAATGCTTTTCCTGATATGTGTTTTTACTGATTCAGTCCAGATGCTGACTCACACTGCCAGCAGGTATTACATTGCCTTTAACACAGGTCTGAGACTCAGAGGTTCTGTTTTGGTCGTAAACGCATCTGAGTGTGTCCCATGGTGAGTGTAAAAACAAGCTACCACTGTCACAATATTGTGTGAGGACTGGTTGAGCAGCTAGATTCCCCTTCATTAAAGACATCTCACTCTGCATCCCTTTACTTTGAATTTCTATTTCAAAGTCCACTAAGCTTTCAGGTCTTAAAATCACACTTTCATACCCACCTGTTCCATTAGTCTGATCATTGTGAGATGAGGATGTAACTGTTGCCAGCTCTTCTGAATGGCAATGAGTTTAAGACTGGACACTTTAGCTGCTGTCAGTAGCCAAGCCACTCATTTTAGCCACCTCTCACTGTCAGTTTGAATCCTAAATAAATGGATTTGGATGGTAAAGGTGGGCAGTAGATGCAGAGAAAAGACAGGTGTGGCATTTTTATGATGTCTGTGGTTTATCATAATATTGCCTTTGACAAACTTTCACAAGCAAAAAAAAAAAAAAAAATGCAATCATCACTAAGTGTGTTGAAAAATTAAAACTGTTTAATTTATTTTTTTTTTTTTTACATTTGCCCAGAAAAACAGTGCCTTGATTTCCACCTGCATTGGTGCCATCTTATCCCAATAATCCAGACAGTCTAGCAGACCGGGGATAATGGATTTGGAATTGAGGATAAAGTAATACTGACCAGGACCTGATCTATCTGCTTGTGTGACACAAAGCCTCGGAAGGTTTAAGTTTTTGTCTAGGTAAAGCACAGGTAAACAAGCATGGCCAACTGGAGCAAACATGTCTGTGTGTGTCATGTTTCCAGCTTTGAAACTGTAGAAAAGGCCAGAGTTGGAAAGGATTGGCCTGTTTGGGAATGTAGAGTGCTGTTACACAATATCAGTGTTGGTTGCTTTGCTTTTATTTAAATTTTATTAAAATTGTTAAAGTGGATATCTGTAGCAGATATCTGTAATTAACTTCTTCATTGTCAAAAAACATCTCAAATATCCACAATGACTTCCTAGGAAAAATGACGTTACTTTTGCCATTCATGTGAATTTGTCCTCAGTCAGGTCATTTTAGATATCAAGAATTAATATACTGGATATGCATTTAGCTCTGCAATCCATAGCTGTGGTGGATGGTTGGCTAAAATGTTAATACAATTGTTGCACAAAGTTCAACCATCAATAATAACATTTTTAGCCAACCACCAGCTTGAGTATCTGCATCATTTTGTTATATTGCACATCAAAATACAGTGAGTCTAAAAAGGTTTGTCATTGTAGATTTAAATATATACACTAAGTATTTTTTATTTTCTTCATTCAGGTCATTCAGTTGGTGATTAAATTGGCAGATAATATGAGACTTTGGAGTCACCAGGTTTGTTATCAGCTCACTACTGATATACACCGCTTTACGGCATATGAGCCTAGGAATATTGGTTATGTGACAAGAAGCCACTACTCTCAAGCTTTAGGAACTAATGACCACCATCGGTCAATCCTTAAAATTGTTATGTTAACCAGATTTCTCATATAGTTTAGACATGGATAATTCAAACCACGTGGGTTTTCATTTTCATATGTATCAAGTAGAACAACAGATCTAGCACGCATCTTTAAATTACTTACTTTACTTTACATTGCACCTGATTGTGTGTGTTTTAATGTCTTTGGCTGCCTCTGATTGCCTCTTATTGCAAAAGCAGTAAGGATAAGCCATAAGGATGTAATTCTGCACAGTCTCGTAACTGCAAGAAACATTTAAAGCCTCTTTAAATAGCTTAGTATTAGGAAGTTGATGACTACTTAATTATAAGTGTCGACATCCAGGTAGCTCTGCATGGATCAAACCGGGATGGTCAGTTCAGGGGAATATAGGTATACACTACTTACATGTAGATGCATAAGCACATACGATTAGAAATATTATGTTTACTGTACATGTGCATTGATATGAGTCTCCTGTTAATGTGCATGGGAACATCATGTCCTAGATACAGACACACAAATGCTTGTTTGCTGGTAGAGCGGATCTGGATTAGTCTGAAAGAAATTAGGATAATATGACATGCAAGCACTTATCCATGTGTCTAATCACTGCTGCTGTCTGCTCCTGTGCAGGTGTGTGACTCATGTCTCATAATAGGTTCTCAGAAAATAAAATATGATTTTAAAAGGATGGTTTAATATTTTGCTAATTAGATGTTGCTTTTTGTTTTCAATACAAATGGAAAGGTGAGATAATTGGCGACCACCCAACCAGCAGTGTTCTAAGACAATAAAAAGAGTGGGCTCATCCTCAACTGTTGACAAAGACTTTTTAGATGCCAAGGTGTCTAAAATAACATTTCCACGGACATCAGAGACTTACAGTATCAGCCATGAGAACATTACACAAGCGTACATCCAAACTTTTTGGTCTTTTTGCTTTTGGTCTTCTTAATGGTTCTCCTTTTCTGTTCTTGGCTGTGGCCAGACATAGTAGATGAGGACCATACTGACTGACTGGTACTGTATAGTCATGGAAAATTTCACCACCCACTGGTTACCAACATCAAGGGCTTAGGTTTGGAATGGCCTGATGACACTGATTTAAGAACAGTTTGCGTTCTGGCTAAACAGCAGCCATCACTGTTGCATAACTCTCTGGAGTGAACTAGGAGGAGATTAACCATAAATTAACATATTTTAAAAGTTGAGGTTCTTGTGGCTCCTATGACTGTCTAAACCTCTGAACCATCCTAAACATTCAAGAACAAAGGATTTTCTCATTTAGCACATGTTATCTGCACACTGTTGTCAGAGAACCTGTTACAGTCCCCCACAATTGTTTTACAGGCAAAGTATTGACAAAAGACCGGAATATGGTTTACTGTACTGTGTATTAAACAGGATGCGATTTCTGCTCTTTTGCAATTTGACAGACTTAATAATTTTGGTAGGTAGAGGAAAATATAATATAATTTAGTAAATTTCTGACAACCGTGTATATCCAAATAATTTGTATGAATTGTATACAACTCATCAATGCAGTGCGGTCAGTGAAATTGTTTTGGTATTTGTAGTTGATGTGCATATCTATGTGTGAACAGTATCATATATTGAATGGACATGTGAAAAGTGACCCACACTTTTGGGTGAATTTCTTTGTACTTGGCGTGTGTGTGTGTGTGTGTGTGTTTGTGTTCTACAAACTCCATCCATCCATTGTCTGTAACTTCTTTCCTGTTTAAGGTCATGAGTGGGGCTGGATCTTATCCCACCTGTCGTAGGGTTAGAGGCAGGGTAAACCCGGACAGTTAATAGTTATAGATGCAATTTGTATTTATAGCCTTATGTAAGACTCAAACAGTGCTACTCAATGAGGTATGTAGACTTTAAACTGAAGTATGCAAAAGAAGTGGTGTCGTTGGACTGGTACATGGAAGGAAAAACTGAGAAAAATTAGGATCAAAGTATCAAACCTTTGTCACTATTTAAGGAATCCACATTGTAGGTTTTTGTGTTCTGTGAACATTGTTACATCTCTGCTTTGCTGATGAATAAACAGAAAATACTTTTATACCTGTACCTGTATACCTCTAAGCATTATGTTCACAAACTGTTGTAAGAGCATGTCAGAGTTTCAACTCCTGTGATACAGTGTTTGATACAGTATTCCTGTATCAAACTATACAGTGCAACCAGAAAGTATTCGCTTCACTTTTTCCACATTTTATGTTATAGCCTTATTCCAAAATAGATCAAATTATTATTTTCTTCAAAGTTCTACAAACAATACCCCATAATCACATCGTGAAATAAGTTTGTTTGAAATCTTTGCAAATTTATTACAAATAATAAATGAAAAAAATCACAAGTACATAAGTGTTCATGCCCTTTGCCATGACATTCAAAATTGAGCTCTGATGGATCCTGTTTCCAATGATCATCCTTGAGATGTTTCTACAACTTGATTGGACTCCACCTGTGGGAAATTCAGTTGATTGGACATGATTTGGAAAAGCCTACACCTGTGTATATAAGGTCCCACGGTTAACAGTGCATGTCAGGGCACAAAACATGAAGTCCAAGGAATTGTCTGTAGACCTCCGAGACAGGACTGAGTATCAGGGCACAGATCTGGGAAGGGTACAGAAACATGTGCATCTGCAGCATTGAAGGGCCCAATGAGTTCAGAGGCCTCCATCATCCGTCAATGGAAGACGTTTGATGCTCCGATGATCACTCTGAAAGAGCTCCAGCATTTCTGTGTAGGGAGGAGGAGAACCTTCCAGAAGAAAAACCATCTCTACAGCACTTCACCAATCAGGTTTGTCTGGTAGAGTGGCCAGGTGGAAACCACTCTTCAGTAAAAGGCACATAACAGCCCACCTGAAGGACTCTCAGACCATGAGAAACAAAATTCTCTGATCTGATGAAACAAACATTGAACTCTGGCCTGAAAACCTAGTGTCATGTCTGTAGGAAACCCGGAATCGCTCACCACCTGACCAATACCATCCCTACAGTAAAGCATGGTGGTGGCAGCATCATGCTTTGGGGATGTTTTTCAGCGGCAGGAACTGGGAGACTAGTCAGGTTCGAGGGAAAGATGAATGCAGCAATGTAGAGAGAAATCCTTGATGAAAACAATTCAATTCAATTCAACTTTATTTATATAGCGCCAATTCACAACAAAGTCATCTCAGGGCACTTTACAGAATAAAGTCAAGATTATAAAGGTATATAAAGAGAACCCAACAATTCCCCCTGGTGCAAGCCATAGGCAACAGTGGAGAGGAAAAACTCCCTTTAACGGAAGAAACCTCCAGCAGAACCAGGCTCAGGGTGGACGGCCATCTGCCTCGACCGGTTGGGGTGAGTGGAAAGGAGAGAGAGAAAAGAACAGAGCAACAAAAAGCAACAACAAAACATCGGGCAGATTGGTAGGACCAGTAGCTGCACGCTGGTAGACACACAGCTTCAAAGCCGGGGGACACCTGCAGAAAGGGACAGAGAGAGGGGGACAGAGGAGGACAAAGACAACTACGGGAGAGAACACACAGAGTTAATGACATACAGTGGTGACAATTGTGGGGTGAGAGGAGAGGAGAGAGGTTCAAGAGGAGGAAAGGAGCTCAGTGCATTGGGGGGTGGGTCCCCCAGCAGTCTAAGCCTATAGCAGCATAACTATAACTAACTATATGCTTTATTAAAAAGGAAGGTTTTAAGCCTAGACTTAAAAGTAGCGAGGGTGTCTGCTTCCCGAATCTGAACTGGGAGCTGGTTCCACAAGAGAGGAGCTTGATAGCTAAAGGCTCTACATCCCATTCTACTTTTGGAAATTCTGGGAACCACAAGTAGGCCTGCAGTCTGAGAGCGAAGTTGTCTACTGGGATGATATGGTGCTATGAGATCTTCTATATATGATGGAGCCTGACCATTCAGAGCTTTATATGTAAGAAGCAGGGTTTTAAATTCTATTCTAAATTTAATGGGAAGCCAATGGAGAGAAGCTAGTAAAGGTGAAATATGATCTCTCTTGCTAGTTCCAGTCAGCACTCTTGCTGCAGCATTTTGGATTAATTGCAGGCTCTTTAGGGAGTTACTGGGGCATCCTGAAAGTAGGGAATTACAGTAGTCCAACCTAGAGGTAACAAATGCATGGACCAGTTTTTCAGCATCACTTTGAGACAGTATGCTCCTAATTTTGGCAATGTTCCGTAGGTGGAAGAAGGCTGTTCTAGAGATTTGTTTTATATGTGAGTTAAAGGACAGATCCTGATCAAAAATAACTCCAAGGTTCCTTGCAGTAGTACTGGAGGCCAGACTTATGCTATTTAGGGTAACAATATGGTTGGACATCATATCTCTGAGATTTTTGGGCCCAAATACTATGACTTCAGTTTTGTCTGAGTTTAAAAGTAAAAAATTGTGGGACATCCAGGCCTTTATGTCTTGTAGGCATGCTTGAAGCTTTATTAACTGATTATTTTCATCTGGTTCCATAGATAAATTTAGCTGGGTATCATCAGCATAACAGTGGAAATTTATGGAGTGTTTTCTAATAATGTTGCCTAAAGGAGACATATATAAAGTAAAAAGTATTGGTCCTAACACAGAGCCTTGTGGAACTCCATAGCTAACCTTTGTGTGCATGGAGGATTCATCATTAACATGAACAAATTGAAATCGATCAGACAGATAAGATTTAAACCAACCTAGTGCAGTTCCTGTAATCCCAATTTCATGTTCCAGTCTCTGTAATAAAAAAGTTATGATCAATGGTATCAAATTAAGTATCTATTAAGGGTAAAGCTTCCTTGAGCAGCTTAGTTGCAATAGGGTCTAGCAGACAGGTTGTTGGTTTAGATGAGGTAATAATTGAAGTTACTCAGAGAGATCTATGGGTAAAAAGCAGTCTAACAGGGAGTGGGGCCTTATCGATGACTCTAACACTGCTGTACATGAAGATCTAGCTGTAATTTTTGGGGGGAGGATCTGGTGAATTCTTTCTCTAATAGCTACAATTTTATTCATAAAGAAGGTCATGAAGTCATTGCTGCTCAAAGTTAAGGGAATAGCAGGCTCAACAGAACAATCGCTCTTAGTCAGCCTGGCTACAGTGCTGAACAGAAACCGGGGGTTGTTCTTTTTTCTTCTATTAAAACCTGTTCCAAAGCACTCTGGACCTCAGACTGAGGTGACGGTTCATCTTTTAACAGGACAACAACCCTAACCACTCAGCCAAGATAACAAAGGAGGGTCTATGGGACAACTCTGTGAATGTCCTTGAGTGGCCCATCCCGAGCCCAGACTTGAACCCGATTGAACATCTCTGGAGAGAACTGAAAATGGCTGTGCACCTAAGCTCACCATCCTAACTGATGGTTGAGCTTGAGAGGCACTGCAAAGAAGAATGGGAGAAACTGCCCAAAAATAGATGCCAAGCTTGTAGCATCATATTCAAAAAGACTTGAGACTGTTATTGGTGCTAAAGATGCTTTAACAAAGTATTAAGCAATTGCGGTGAATACTTTTGTATTTTTAATAAAGATTTTAAACAAACTTCTTTCATGGCGTCATTATGGGGTATTGTTTGTAGAATTCTGAGGAAAATAATGAATTTAATCAATTTTGAAATGAGGCTGTAAAAACAAAATGTGGAAAAAGTTAAGAATTAATACGTTCTAGATGCACTACAGGTTTGTGTGTAAAAATGATATAAATAAGGCAGTGTCTCACTTCGCCTTCGATGGCTGTCACAGTCATTAATGGAACTCTCTCTTAAGGGTTGTAAAGAGTGGGCCATTAAACCAACACACAGCAGTGCAATGAGGCAACAGCTTCGTCTAAAGGCTACTTATTTAGATGGGTCTATTTGTTGTTCCACCCCTGAAGACCTCTTCAGAATGCGGCTGCATCAGGATGGTGCTGGAGCAACACAGATTTTCTCAGATGGAGTTACTTGTGGACCTGTTAAAAGTAAATGAAAGGATGTTAACTAATGTAATGTTATCGCATGAAACTCCTCTATTCATTGGTAGAGGTGCAGTGCAACCACTATTTTTTTGTTTTTTGTTTTGTCCTCAATTATTATTCCCTTGATGTTTTAGCTTGCAAGGAGCATAGCTGGGATTGAATTGGCACGCTTTGGTGTGTGTGAGAGACAGTGGAAAAGAGAGACAGAGCAGGAGGAGGGGTGGCAAACAGTCTATTCTGTGGCTCAGTCACATGGGCATCCACGAGAGGCAGGCAGAGAAGCAGGCCGACGGCACACAGAGACAGTGACTAGAGAGCCTGGCTATCAATTCAGCTGCAAAAACACAGACTTAAGCTTTGAAGATGTTATCCCACTGCTGAGTGATGCAGGGTTACATAGGTTAACTGACTTTCCCAGTTGCTGAGGAACACACTCATGTATAGTGCTGCTAACAAGGTATAGCTTCAATTAATTACATCCAAAATTTCTTTTGTTATCCTCTGTCATCCTTATTTTGACTGTCCTTAATTACTTATCAATAACATTTGTCAAAATGTCTTGACACATTAGGAGCACTTGGATGCAAAAATGTGGAAATTAAGGCCATTAAGGCCATTCTCACAGCAGATGTTTAGACATGTCATAGCAGAGAAAGGATTGATAATGGCCCTAATTCCTGGTGCTATGTGTCCTGGCTCTCTGGAATAGCTTCTTGGGAGCTACAGTATGAAACTGATGCTGCTCTGCTGCTCTCTGGTCAGCTCTTCAGCTAGTCGTCATGATACAATTATAATAAATGCAAAGACTCCAAAATGTGTAATCTAATACTACTACTACTACCACTACTACTCATAATATTAACAATAATAACATTTATAATAAATTATTAACTATATTCTATATTATTTGCAGGAAGAATAAGTAACTGGTTGTGTCTGAAACCACTCGCTATTAACTCATTAACTACTTCCTATAATTTACACTTCACTCAATTTTGAAATCAACATTTTGGAAACTGAAGAATCATCATTATGTCACATAATCACTAATAGCATTTTGAGCTGAGTAATTTTCTTATTCTATTACTGGGAACATTGCAGGGTTGGATTGTCGCGGGTTGTGATTGCTATATACGCTACTCTTTTTACAAAACTGCGAACACATTACATTGTGTGTAGGGACTGATTTTGAACACAGTCATTGTGCAGTTAGACTCATTACAGTTCTTGATGTAATGAGTTTGTGCTGTCCATGGCAATATGCTTCCAAAAAATGATACCATGTGAACCAACACTAAGCTTCCATAATTGATTGATATGGCAGAGGTTTTAACCACAGCTTGTCTTTTTCAAGGACAGACCTACGCACACAGAATTACTACAGTCAGAAGCTGCGAAGCATCCGTTTAAAACCAGGCAAAGCCTGAATTGAGGTAGAATTCAAACTTATGGTCTGGGCAGCTAAGATATTGGTTACAGGTATAACAGAGGGGGAATTAATCAGCCTCATCCTCGTGAAACTCTCTATTCCATCTCTTTCTCTTTCTACTCTTTCAGTTGCTCTTTTGTGTTCTCTCTTGCCTGACCCTCCTTTTCTCCATTATTATGTTGAGTCTTCTACTGTATGTCTATAATTATGCATCTTTGTCAGGCCTCCTTGCTGAAAACAGTCTTGATTGCCTTTCCCTACTGCCTTCATCCTGTTATTAAACTAAAAACGATCATGTAACACAGCAGTTGTGAGATTGCTATACAACTGAGATTTGATGGATTTCAAATGTTTAATGTGTGCAGCTTGCATTTTATTCCTTCTATACTTAAACAGATTTTAAACTACACAAAGTGCAATATTAATATTTTAAATATAAAATGTAAGGCCTTTTTTGGTACTAAATTCTCATAAGGATTTTACCTAGAATATATATGTGACTGGACTTAAGTTTGAGCTTGAGTAGGTTTTCTTACATCATGAATATGTGGTGATTTTTTTTAGTCTTTTGTACATAGGGATTTTAAAAGGACTCAGTGTCCTTGTAGCTGACATTACTGTTCCTGCGGTTTCTGGGGCTGACAGGCCCCAACTTGTTTTGACACTGTTATTACATAATGTTGGACTGTTATGTGCACCCTTTGGGAATCAGCTTTGTCATGGAGAACACCAGTGCTGCTGAGTAATGGAGCCTCTCTGTCTTAAAGCGACTAACTCAGTCATCTATGTCTCTCTTCTCTCTCTTAGATGCTGCTAAGAAGGCCTTTATCACAGAGGTAAGCGGCCATCAGTCCATGGATTCATCTGTTCTGTTAGGCCTTTTGCTTTACTCCCTTTTCCATGCTCCACATCAAAATCTACAGCACTTGTTCTTTAGTTTTACTCAGACACTAATAACAATCACTACTCCAGAAATGTTTAATCTGAGAATATTTAATATTTCATAATATCATATTTTTATTATATGTCCTTTGATGCACAAATACAAATATACTTAAAGAATACAGAGTGCAGAACATTCTTGTCAAAGTATACTTTAGTATATGAATGGTTTGAGGTACATCACAACTCAGGTACTATACTGTACATAACACATGTTTAGAAGAATTAAACAATTTGGTAAATTTGATTTCGCTTCAATTTTCACTTACTTCAAAAAGCTCTTTAACGCCATGAACATTAACAGCACCAGGAAGTGAGTCTAGCATTTGGATCTCAATCCACTGCAGCGCCACCATTTAATGATTTCTAAATTACATTTTGTTACAAATGGTGCTATCAGACCTCATTCAGAACACACTGTGGGTTTGAATGATTAAGGAGCTAAGTTAAATTTTACTAATTAAAGACATTTAGAGAACAAAATAATTTTCATTCATAAGTGTTATTATCACTGAATGGTCCTTTAACATCAAACTAATCAGTATTAATAAACAGATGCAAATCCTCCTGTCCCGCTTCTTTTCTTTCTCACTCTATCATCAGATGCCCTCATCCTCAGGCCAGCCTGGTCAGACAAAGAAGATTGGACATAGAGGAGTGGATGCCTCCGGAGAAACAACTTACAAGAAGGTACTGTCGACTGTAGACGGCACATGGATTGGATCCCTGTGCATGGATGGATCTAATATATTTTCTGGTGCTAAACCTATGATGACCTATGAGATCATTTTAATATAAAGAACTTATGGGAATTTTAAAAAGTGAGAGGTACTGTAAATCAAAGTATTGGTTGGATTCCACTTTTAAATTTTATTTATGTCAAGAAACCACAAAACGTTTTTGCTTCTGTATCTAAAAATATATCTTGAGTATTCAAGAAGGAGCATGTATTTCACATCTCCCTCTGTCTCCCTCACCCCTCCCGGCAGACCACATCTTCAGCTTTGAAAGGTGCCATCCAGCTGGGCATCGGTTACACAGTGGGCAACCTGAGCTCCAAGCCTGAGAGAGATGTGTTGATGCAGGACTTCTACGTGGTGGAGAGTATCTTTTTTCCCAGGTCTGTACTGTAGACAAACACTCCCATTTTCATAAGGATTAGGTGGTATTACTCCATCTGCCTGAATATAAGATGTTACTGATCATTTATAAGATGACTCTCATATTTTTAAAATCATTTTTTAAATAGAATACAATCTAATGTTTTGCTGCTGGAATAAGTCTTTGTATTGCCTCATTCTTAACCTGCTGTTGTTTGATGACAACATCACTTAAAAGTTTTAAAAATAACCATCATCTTATAATTTTATGTGTTTTTGTTCTACACTCCAGTGAAGGCAGTAACCTCACTCCAGCCCACCATTTCCCAGATTTCCGCTTTAAAACGTATGCTCCTGTGGCCTTCCGCTACTTCAGAGAACTGTTTGGCATCAGGCCAGATGACTACCTGGTAAGATTTGTTCAGAGTGCCCCAGCAGATTTAAATTAAGTAAATGTGGTCCCGAACTAAATATTGCAAGGTGAAAGAAGAAGATGCTTTCAGCTGGCTTGCACTGGCAGTAATCAAACTGCAAGCCTCAGACTTAGCTTTACCAACTCTGTTGTATCAAACGGGTTTATCAGGAAACCGAAATGAAGGGAAGACTAGAAGATTACAATGGAGAGACCTGAGAGAAAAAAGGATAAGGGACGTGAGCCGTGAGACAACACAAGAGAGGGCAGAGGAAAGGAGAGAAAATGATTGTTGACAGGGAAGGAAAGTCTGTAGCTTGTCTCTCACAATCAGTGAGGAGGACCTAGAGGCTGCGTGAGTCACCGCCCTTCCCTGAGCAGTGTACCACATACAAATACAAACTCTGCTAAACTCTGCTTATACATGTTCCATGTGCACTTCTCTTTAATGCATTGGTACAGCAATCACGTGGCTAAACCACACTCTGCCTGCTGTGGTGCCACTCATCACCATATGTCCACAAGTCACCTGGGGATTTGTGTTTGTTGTCATTTACTTTCTACTAGACTAGTTTTCAACACAGTTTGAGGTACATTTTTTTAGGTACGGTGTAATAAGTGTTACAGTGTCAGAAATGAAGGGGGACGTTCATGCACCTTCTTGTGCACCCATACACTCAATCACTAGTTAAGTGCTGCGTGTACCATCATTAGAAATACACAACCTTATGAGGACATCTTCTAATTGAATCTAATTGGTCTAAATGATAGATATAGGTTAATTAATTACACTACACGTTTACATTTACCAGGCAAACATGTTTATATCTACACAAAGGCTGTTTGGTGTGAATGATAATGAGCAGTTGGTAGAGTGGCTGCCTACCGACCATAGGGTCGGAGGTTTGCACTCCACTCTTCCCGACCACATGTCGAAGTGTCCCTGGGCAAGAGCCTGAACTCCTAACAGCCCATCCCCATCCCCACCTGTGCAGTGCTGGTCCCAAGCCTGGTAGAAATTGGGGAGGGTTGCTTCAGGAAGTGCATCTGGCGTAAAAACTGTGCCAAATTATCATGGGACAAATAATTTCATGGGATAAGCCGAAAAGACAAAAAAAAGGTGTGATTTTAATGAGATCCAACCTGACTGTTTGCATTTTAACACTTGCAGTCAGCCAGCCCATTTTAACATCCTTCCTCTACCAGTTCAGCTGTATTTTTAAGTGGATGCAAGATATCTGTTTAAATGTTAAGCCCTTCCAAAAAGTATATTAAAAATAAATAGGCCATTAGCAAAGGCAGCTTCATCTCTTTCAGAAAGGATGCCTGTCATTACTTTCCTAAAGCAGTGGAGTGAAAGGCAGAGAATGGACTGATTAGCTGAGCTGCAGTAACCATCACATCAGCAGGAGTCTGATTTACCTATCAACAAAGCTAAAATGTTATATCTGCCATTATCTGATGTCTCAGCGAGTCTGTTCTGTTACAGCATGTGCTTTTGTCTCTTTATCTCTCACCTACTGATTTATCTAATTGGTGTTTAGTTCTCATAATACAGTTATAATGTTGTTTAAATACAAATGTGTGTGCCCACAAATGTGTTATAAATTAAAATGATCAATTTTTTGCATAGAGTTCTTGTAGGAACCGATGTATAATACACAGGAATAACCATGAATATGCTTCCTAAAGATTACACTTTCACAGTGTAACACACACTCTTTTTGTCACACTGCCATCTTCTATTCCTCACTATTATACTGCTGTAGTTTTTACGTGAAGTCAGATTCAGATGTTAGATCATGAACATAGATTTCCTGGAAAAGACAGGAAAAGCTGTTCCATTGTTCCTTAAATAACAAAGCAATAAAAGTGACGGGGAGGTTTGCCCACCCAGGGGAGCATCTTTGGCACGTGACATTAGGGATGTGAAAAAAATATTGATAGTTACAGGTTATGTACACACATTGTATTGATACACATTTTGGGTTGAGTTTAAACTACTGATAAAAAAGTTCAGATTTTCTGCTAATTTCACTGCATAAAAAGTTAACTTAATTTTACTTAGATTATGAATGTTTTTCTAAAACTATGTATAAAAAATGTTAATATACTGCATTGTTTACAGTATCACAACATATTGCAAAATATTGACACTTTATTGTTTAAAATTCAAAAAAAAAAAATTTGTTTAATTTTTTTTTTAACTTCGATACTGGCATGATCCAAAGCTGTGATTAAAGAACGCTGACCATTCCACAATATTAGATACATTTTCACTTTTCCCACTTTAATCACTAAATGTTTTTTTCTGTGTCTACCTGCAGTACTCCCTATGTAATGAGCCCCTTATCGAGCTGTCCAATCCTGGAGCAAGTGGCTCTGTCTTCTATGTCACAAAGGATGATGAGTTCATTATCAAGACAGTGATGCACAAGGAGGCTGAATTCTTGCAGAAACTGCTGCCTGGATACTACATGGTGAGCAAATACTGTGTGTGCTTTTGTATGTTGTTAAAGTATACGAGTTTTAATAAAAACAAAGTGCTCCTAGCTTGTTAAACATAAAGTACTTTAAATACTGTCATGCATACAGATATACACACTGGTATCAAGAACCCACACACACGTCACCCGTTTAATTAACTTTGTTTAATGCTCTTTTAGAGGTGAAATTTATAAATCTCTGGTAAATTGTTTCTTCCAAGCTTAACTTTCTTCTCATGTTAAGGAGCCATAACAGCTCATCTGAATCCTCCATTTCATAAGAGACTGATATATTTCAGTAGCTGGATGTACTGTACTTAAGCCTGACAGATCAGTACCCGCATCCCACCCCTTCCTTTCTGCAGTCTACAGGCTTGTTCTGAGTGAACTCAACCAGCAAAAGCTCCATGTATGTCCATGCTTCAAATCCACCCTCTCAAGGTTCATGGCCATCAGCCTTGTGCTTATTCATGTGCTGCCAGCTGTGGCCAAAGAGCACAGCAGGAATTAATTTGATCGTTTAAGGACAAGGCACAGCACATTTACAGTGACCTTTTCCATTGTTTTGGTTGTGCTTTGGAGCAATTATTTTAGCGGCAATTGGTGTGAGAAAGTAGTTAAAGAAAAGTGGAGAGATTCAGGCTCATGTAGTATGGCTGTAACCCATAGTCAGAACCAGTCAGAAGCAAACACAGCTCAATGTAGGTGGACACAGTCTCACATATGAACTCCTGACAGTGTTCAGAGAATCAGCTCCATATATTACATGGAGTTGACGTTTCACACATGTACCACACAGCGGGAAATTGTCTGAGTCAGAAGCCGCTGCGGGAAAAACTTGATTTTAGTGAGGGGTCAACATGTACAGGAGGCACAACGTCAACACCTCCATTTGACACTTAAAATCCTTCTGACAATTTGGGACAGAAAAGCGTATTCACCCACACGCTCACGCACATAATCCCGACTTTTGGACTAGGGGGCTGGCAGATTATACTCATATACAACACTTCTGGGTAAAATTCTGAGAAGATCAGTATTGCAACGCATGTGTGAATGACGTTATAGATATTTGATGAGCAATTTAACATCAACAATATACACGTAACAACAGAAAATGTAGTTTTAACATTACAGATTGATGTGTATTTGCAGCTAACACATAACAGACAGCAGCCAGGCAGATATTGGTGAGAATGTCTTCCACAGCTGACTGGCAGATTGGGGAACTGACTGAGAAGTCTGACTTTGGGCAGCCTTCAGATCACTCCACTTCTGCTGCTTCTCCCTTTTTGGTCTATTTCTAATGCACATTTTATGGCTTGTGACTTTTTCTTATCCAACCTTTCTCCCACCTTTCTTTCACAATTCATGTTTGTTCTCCATATGTGTCCTCCCTCTCACGTGTCGTCGTTGTTGGCTCGTCACTGCTCTGCCCTCCTAACATTGACAGAAGGGTTGTCTGTGGCTGACGGCACAGGATGTTCTCTCCTTTTTTCTTTTTGTTTTCCAACCTTTTTACTGCTCTCTCTCTCTACCAGTGTCTCTCAGCTGAAGGTCATTCACCAGGTTCCTCACGAGTGTCAAGCCTTTAAGCCATATTACCGCACTCATTCTTTAAGGCTTTCTCTGTCGCTCCCCCTCTTGTGTTCATTTCCACTCCTGAATGCTTTGTGTTACTATATGAACCACAGCTCTAGTTTCCTTCTGCTCTCATTTCTCTAATGGGACTAAGCTGTTTGAGGTCCCAAGGTCAAATCAGGTTTTTGACTAAGCACCCAGCCCAGCTAACCTCATTTGTTTAGATTACCACTGAAATATTCAGCACACATTGAGGATTTGGGGAAAAGCCCTCTATTGAGGGAAAACAATGTAAAAATAGGACAAAGTACCCCTCACTTTAACAATCATCAATATTCATTTTGTTATTGCTACTATTGGACACAATTTAAAGCATAACTTTGGTTATTGTAATGTCAACAATCACCATTGAGATGCTTAACCCTTCATTGAATGTTCTCTGCTCATTATTGTTGCTTTTCAGCTTGCAGGCTGGATTACCTTGTTTATTTTTAGTTTATTTAGATCTAATATTGATTTTTAAAAAAAGAATAATGACACATCAAGCAGACACACCACTCCAATGGATGACAAATGTATTTATCCCAAAATGTGTTGTTAACATATATTTGACGAAGAAAGTTTTATGTGCAGAACACATTTCACTTGTCTTAAATTCACATGTATTTTTATCCCTTGAAGCTCCGTTCATTTTATTTATTTTTACTTTGAGTTAAAAAATTTTTTACTATATACTTTGAATGAAACTCTCAACCTCTATGTGTCAAAATTTTTTTTTAGCACAAAACACAGTTTAAAACCCCTACATGAATAAATCCTGCCTAGATGTAGTAGAAAATGACACTTAACATGTTGTCACAGCACAATAGCAGAAATCAATTTATAAGATCATCTTGTAACTTCCTCTCTGTTGTACTCTCTCTTTCTAGAACTTGAATCAGAACCCTCGCACTTTGCTGCCCAAGTTTTTTGGCCTCTACTGTGTCCAGTCAGGCGGAAAAAACATCCGTATGGTGGTGATGAACAATGTCCTGCCCCGCGTGGTGCGCATGCATCTTAAATACGACCTGAAGGGCTCCACCTACAAGAGGCGAGCATCCAAGAAGGAGAGAGAGAAGGCCAAGCCCACTTTCAAAGACCTGGACTTCATGCAAGACTTGCAGGATGGACTCATGCTGGACCAGGACACTTACAACGCACTGGTTAAGACCCTACAGAGAGATTGTCTGGTAAGAAAGCTGGAGGGAGCAGGAAGAGGGAGAGATACAGCTATATGTTTTTCAGACAAGAGAGAGTTGGGAAAAGCGAGGGCAAGCTTAGGCGGGATGGTGATGGTGGTTTATTGATTCTTAAGAAGATTCCATGTAACACCATAATCAGGAGTCTCCAGAGAGAGAAGGGTTCCTAGACCGCAATGGTTAGAGGAAAAGAAGGATAAAGTGATGCCACACGTCCCAAAGGGCAACAAATGATAATAAGATGTAACGTCAACAAACAAAAGTGGTAATATATTTTTAGAAATTGGATATTCATGTTGCAATGATCATTAATAGATGATCACATATGGGTGAGTGGATAGAGGGAGGAAGAAGGGAGAAAGGCAGAGAGAGAAAAAGTTATTTATGAGAGTGTTGGGCATTCCCAGGATCCTTCAATGTAAATCAGAGCTTTTTTACAAGCAAGAGGCTTAACAAGGTGTCTGGTCTGGAAGCAGGCCTGGTCTTGTAAATTACCACCTTGTGTTCAGGTTTTTAGAGCACATGTTTTGTAGGAAGTAAATACTCAACATCTTAGATTGTATTATTGCATGCATGTTTGTATGTCTCTATCTTGTGTGTGGAGTTAAGCTTCTCATTTCCTGCGTTGCTTTCAGCCCTTTATTTGTTGTCAGTCATCTGTTTTTATATGTCCTATGTTCAGGTGCTGGAAAGCTTTAAGATCATGGACTACAGCTTGCTGCTCGGGGTTCACAATATTGACCAGGCGGAGAGAGAGAGGCAGATGGAGGGTTCCCAGGGTGGCAGTGATGAGAAGAGGCCTGTGGCACAGCAGAAGGCCTTGTACTCCACAGCCATGGAGTCAATCCAGGGAGGTGCAGCTTGTGGAGGGGCAATCGATACTGATGACACGTGAGTTCTAGCCAGAAACAAGAGACTGTTGGCAAAAGTTCTGGATGGGAAACACCTCATTAATGTATTTATGAAATAATGGTGCTATAAAATAAATTTAGAATCATGACTTTGGCATTATGTGTGGAAGCAGTTACTGTGGTGGTAGATTGGATACAGTTAAGTTAAGAACAACGTAATCATTTGTGTGCACATTTTGATTACAAGAAATAAAAAACCACAGTCTTTACAACCTGCTTCCCAGAACTTTTAATCCAGGTAGAAAATTCAGTATTAAGGGTTTAAATCAAATTGTTAAATATTGTAGAAGATCACTTTGACTGTGCAGTGAAACACTGTGTGGTTATGAGATTACGGATTATTTGGTCAAAGGGGAATTTACAGTGACAAATGGATTGTATTAAGAATTGAGTTCTACAGGAACCTGTGCAGAATGTAATGTTGGCTTAATGTGACACTGAGATGTCAGCGGTGTTAGAGATGAACATAGCCTCTGTGGTTCTTATCTCTGGTTGTCTGACCCAAAATTAATGATGGTTCACAATCGCAACTAAACTAATAGGACATGAAGTTCATTGTCTGACAAATGCAAATACATTAGATGGCGCTTAGGTAAAGACAAAGAATGTCTATTTTATATGATCTGATCTTTGAATAATTCACTAATATGCTTACACATTTCAAATGCTTCCTGCAGCTGCTTCACAAAAAAAAAAAAAAATGTTTTCATTTTTTAAATATTAAAAACATTTATTATTATTAGGCGGTAACCTCCAAATGCACATAGTGAGAGGAGGTGCGGTGCTAGAAAGGTTTCATTACTTAAATGTAGTAGAGGGTTTAAATGGATGGGCACAGGGGAGGCAGTCAAACTAATAATGAACAGTGAAATTGCTGTAGTAACCTATGGAAACAGGAAGTGGCGGGGAGTGGCTTCAAAATAATGAAGGGCTGGTTCTGTTCTTGGGGAGGAGCTGGACCCTCCACATGTTGTGGGTTAGAGGTGAAATTGTCCAAACTCCTCTTAATCCTGAACAATCCCTCCCACCCACTCCACTGCGTGCTGGCTGCACAGAGGAGCACTTTCACCCAGAGACTGATCACAGTCAAGTCCTCCACAGAACGCCACAGGAGATCCTTTCTCCCAGAGGCCATTAAACGGTTCAATTCATTTTTATACTGTTCAACTTATTTTTATTTTTAGTTGGCTTTTTCTTACTTATTGATCAACAATTTCACTATGGGATCAATAAAGTTGTTTGAATCTCAAATCTTAAAAAATAAAGATCCGGGCTGGGAAATAGAGCAGGAGAGGGCGAAAGAGAAAGCAGGACAGGGAGAGAGAGAGAGAGACAGCAAGATCGAGAGGGGGAGACAGAGAGGGGGAGTTCAGGTATGAGAATTGACAGATATGGCCAAGGTGAGGGTAAACATAGTCCACAGGGGAATTCATGTCACATAGGACCTCATGACATAATTTAAATTTTACAATTGCTGTCCTTCTCAATGTAGAATGGGTGGTATTCCAGCTGTCAATGGTAAAGGAGAGAGACTTCTTCTCTACGTTGGAATCATTGACATCCTGCAGTCCTACAGGTGATTCTAACATAAATCTTGTGATGACATGCAGCCACCTCAGATCATTAGCTACTGTATATTGCACACTGTGGCTTGAGATGGAAGTCTAATGAAAATATGTACATGCTGTATTTTCCTACTGTTGCAGACATTTACTCATACATCGAAGCAATATAATGCTTTTAGACATCACTGTTAAGCCTATAAGCATGGTTCTTCTTTGCATTTGGTTATGGCTGTAAAATATAGGGCATGTTTACCGTCACTTTGTTAAACTGTGCTTCTCTCCGTTTTCCCCAGGCTCATCAAGAAACTGGAGCACACATGGAAGGCTTTGGTTCATGACGGGGTGAGTTTTTGATTAGCTCTTTATGTAGGGACACAGCCTGTCAGGTGCAGAAACCTCCAGAATAATACACACATAGGAGTCCAGCTAAAAGCTATTAAATCTGCAGATAGCATTTTCTGCTGTATTATCATATTCTTATTCATACATGCTCTTCTTTGGGAGAGTACACAAAGGAACGGCAGCTACATTGTGCTTATACAAGATCTCCAGCCTCAAGCTTTATTTGTTTTCAGATCACATTGTGTTTGTCTGAACTTTTATTAGCCTCGGGTTCGGAAAATGATATTGGTTTGAAGAAGAGCTTGTCTGTCTATGTGGATTTTATTCTCTGTCAGCTTTTTCCTAGTCTGTCTGTCTTGCTCTCTTTCAACCTGTAACTGTAAAGTACCTAACTGATCCGGTAGTTCTGTGCTCCCTTTTTTTACACGCATGGGTCTATTTGAAAATACTAATGCACGCGCTAGTGGGTCAGGGCTTATTAGACGACAGTTTTGGCAGAACTATTGCTTTCTAACCATAAAAGTTCATCCATATTTTCTCATAAAGACATTACTGAGCTTTGTAGAAAATCACCTTTATGAAAGTCAATATGACTAAAAGAGAAAGAGCTGAATTGGCAGCACATGTTCCTGCTGTCATGTAAAAAGTGTGTTCTTATCAACTACTCAAAACAAAGCTCCTACTAGCCAACACACATCATATAACTTAGTTACTCAATTGATTTTGATAACAAGTACCACTTGTTACAGGATTGTATATTACATAATATTCAAGCTGTCACATATTAAAAATTGCCACAGTTTACACACTCAGAGATGGCCTGAGTTTGCTTTATGTCTCTCTGCTCCATCTCCAGATGCTATGTTTCTACAACACTTCACACATCTTTTAATCCACTTGGGATTTCACTTTGTACATCATCTCCAGCCTGCTCTCAACCCTATCAGTCTCTCCCTCCTTGCTCATTACACACTCCACCCTCCCACTCTGAAACATACATACGCAAGATGTGTGTGGGAGAGTGAGCAACCCAGTAACAACCTCCTGTGCGTCACTGCTGCTGCTGATAATGGATACTCCACACTCTGTGTGTTTCATGCACTTGGCTCGGTTACGTGAATGCCTTCAAAGATGATGCTTTCAGCGACCCTGAATGATGCTGATGCAAAAAGCTAATAAAAGCTGTAGGGAGGAGCTTCTGTCCTTTCACTTCTCGCTCTCCTCTATCCCTCTCTTCCTCCATCAATACCAAATACCAAGTGTCATCTGTCAGTCTGCTGATGTGTGATCTTAGTGTGCTGCAACATAAAAAATGAATTGATGTGTCTGTAGCCCGGTCTGACAGTGCTACTGTTTGCTATTTGTCTTTTTGTGTGTCTGTCTTGTGGTTTGACCCAGAGAAAGCAATTACTGCAATAGGGCACTACAGGACTAGCAGACGGTTTAAGCTACTGTAAGCACTGGTTAGATTTTATATTGTAAATCATTTTATCAATGCAAAGTTTGACTCATTAATGTTTCTCTCTTTCCCTCAGGACACTGTATCAGTCCATCGGCCTGGCTTCTATGCTGACAGGTTCTTCAAGTTCATGAGCAACACGGTTTTCAGGAAAAGTTCCTGTGAGTTCAGTTTACGTGGAGACGCTGCCTTACATAGTCAAACAGAGCTGTGTGGGAAAAGCCACAGAAACAAATGTCAGATACAGTAGCCAATTACCTTATTAGGTGCTGCTTCATGTTGTGAGAGAAATTACATCAGTTTTGTCCTTGTTCTTTTCATCACCTTCAAAGGCACGAAAGAATTCACTGCACCAGGGCTTTACAGAACATTTTGAATTGAAACTCATATCACATAAGTTGTGACAAATGCGCTTAGAGAGGCAATGTTGGAAAAAACAACTTAACTTACTTTTTTAAAATCAGACCTTTGATTCCAATAACAGCATACCTCATGTTTAGCCAAAGTAATATATTAAAGGTCATTGTCTTTCAGCTCTAAAGTCATCTCCATCCAAGAAGGGTCGCGTGTCGTTAACAGTGCCTAAGTGTGTCGGTCCTGGTGCAGCCTGGTCAGCGAGCCAGCTGCCCTCAGAGAGAGATGAGAATATCTACGACCTGAGAGGAGCTCGCAGCTTCCCAACGCTGGAGGATGAGGGTGAATAACATCTGTTACATCTTTGTTGCTGTTCAGAGACTTATCCCAAGGACACCACAGACAAATGTCAGGTGCAGATGATATGAACAGATACCATCAGCAGTCATTGTGGAGTCTCATTGTTTTGATTTTTGCCTCAGGCAGATGCTTTTTTTTTCCAGAGATTAGCTTTTTTTTTTTACGGAATCTCAGACTAAACTACAGTAGAGCCTCTGTCCACATGAAATTAAAAGGGTTCGGTCGTCAAAAGCGCTACTGATCTTTCCAGCCCTTCATCGACCACAGACTTTTTCTGCTGTTGCCATTGGAAATAAAAGGCACAAAACTAAAATAAAATGAGTGGTAAATACTTAAAATATAACAATTAACATGCACAAGCTGTCAAAGATCAATCATTTCAATTTCATCTTCTCCCAGGGCGACCAGATCTTCTTCCATGTACTCCTCCATCGTTTGAAGAAGCCACCACAGCGTCAATTGCCACCACCCTCTCCTCTACCACTTCTCTGTCCATCCCTGAGAGATCCCCATCTGACACAGCAGAGCACCCCCGCTACAGGTGAAAACACACACACACACACACACACACACACACACACACACACACACACACACACACACACACACACACACACACACACACACACAGACAAAATATGCAACAATGGAGTTGTTCAGTTTAAAGTCTGTTGCTTCCAAATGATAGCTGACACCATATGTACTGATAAAGTCAAATTATTCTAAATTCAAACATTGTCTTCCATCGTCAGTCATTCTGTTTTGTGAACAAAAAGCTCTTGTTTCTGCAGCAGTAAATAATTTGGTTTTGTTTGTTTCAACTGCCTAAAATCCCTAAGTTACAACTTCACCAGAAAAAATTGCTTTGAGTTTCAGTAGTTATTCATGTGCATGTTACAGAAGCCACATCTAATACATAGCATGTTAGCTGGCTGCTGGCGTCCTTATATACAGCTTGTACTGACTGTGTCCATTGTCTATAGGAGGCACACCCAGTCTCTCAGCCATGATGGGAGGTGAGTTGAGTCCCTGAATGCTGCTTTCGCTTTATAGACAGTTTTTAAGCCTGTTTAACTGTTCAAGCTTGACACTCACTAGCTTTATGTTTTCACATTATTACACCACACAGGGTGTGGTGTGAGCATAGCTGTGAGGTCAGCCTGCCGGTCGGTGGTGTATGAGTAGGCCAATTCTTAATATTTCTGTGGTTTTGACACGTGTTCTCATTTTTTCTGTGCACGCGTCTGTGTGTGTGTGTGTGTGTGTGTGTGTGTGTCTGTGTGTGTGTGTGCTTGTGTTTGTCTTTAGGACCCAGGAGGATCGTGTGCGTGAGGAGGATCAGCAGACCATCACAGTGGAGGTGGAGCTGAAGAGACACGACAGTGAACCCACCATCTCTGTTCCACAGCCTTCACCAGAAACCAGGTACACCAGGGTTCTGTGATTTCCCAACAAAAT